>NC_069501.1:246197507-246497507 GCF_027579735.1 Bombina bombina
CTCTGACAGGAAAGGTTCTGGAAGGCGCAAAGCCACAAAAGAATCACACAAGTTTCTGAGAGTCAGCAGCTTGAATGATAAGCAGCTCACAGGACAGCAGCTTCAAGCACAGTACTGACCAATGTAAGCAAGGTTGCTGAAGACTGTTAGAAGATCTTATGGACTGATGAATACAAATTTGAAATCTTTGGTTCATCACAAGTTTTTTTTTTGTATGTTGAGTATGCAAAGGATGGTTCCTCATTGAGTGGCACCAGCTGTGATTTTTTTTTTTTTTTTTTTAATGTGACTTGCACAGAGAGTGGCAACCTGAACAAAGAAAACATGCAATGTACTCTATTATATGGCTAGTTGGTCAGGCTTTCTTCCCACACCAAGATAATTACTTGGGATGAACTAGAGAGAAGGGTGAAAGCAAACCAACCTAAAAGTGCAGCACATTTGTGGCAACTTATACGACATTGTTGGGAAGAAATTTCTGAATAAAATATTTGGTTTCCTTTTGTAGAAATAATGCCATGAGTGCTTTTGCTTCCAAAATGTGGCTATTTTAGGACAGGATCCATCAAAAACATCAGTTTGTGCTGCTAGTGATGCACTGAAATGGAAATTCTAGACTGAAACTGAAACTACAGGATGCACTTGGCCGAAAAGCGAAATTATTTTAAAATATATATATTTTTATATTTTATTGAAAGTAGCACATTAAAATTGGACAAAAAATATCTTAAAATAATATCCTACACAATATCTTTACCAAGAAAAAAAAAACACGAAAAAAAGTATGCCATTTTCGGCCAAAATGTTTCTGCGACCGAAATTTCAGTGCATCCCTACTTAAAACAATATTAAATATCAATAAACTGTATTCTTTAGTTCTGTGTAACAGAATCAGATTTAACTTTTTTTTTTTTACGAGTTATCCAAATAAAGTATAGTATATAAACTATTATAATAATGCAAAACAGTAAGTGAAATAATGAACTTAAACAGCCGCTCTTGGCTAGCATCAAATTTGAAATATGCTACACAATAATTTTACCAAAAATAACAGGCAAGAAAACTGAAATAACCAAAAACAGAATTTATGCTTACCTGATAAATTTCTTTCTCTTGCGATGTATCGAGTCCACTGATTCATCCATACTTGTGGGATATTCTCCTTCCATACAGGAAGTGGCAAAGAGAGCACCCACAGCAGAGCCGTCTATATAGCTCCTCCCTTAGCTCCACCCCCAGTTATTCGACCGAAGGCTAGGAAGTAAAAGGAGAAACTATAGGGTGCAGAGGTGACTGAAGTTTTTTAAATAAAAATATACTACCTGTCTTAAATAGATACATCGCAAGAGAGAGAAATTTATCAGGTAAGCATAAATTCTGTTTTCTCTTGCAAGATGTATCGAGTCCACGGATTCATCCATACTTGTGGGATACCAAAGCTTTAGGACACGGATGAAGAGAGGGACAAGACAGGGACCTTAAACGGAAGGCGCCACTGCTTGTACAACCTTTCTCCCAAAAATAGCCTCCGAAGAACCAAAAGTATCGAATTTGGAAAAAGTATGAAGCGAAGACCAAGTCGCCGCTGCCTTACAAATCTGTTCAACAGAAGCCTCATTTTTAAAAGCCCATGTGGAAGCCACTGCTCTAGTAGAATGAGCAGTAATCCTTTCAGGAGGCTGCTGGCCAGCAGTCTCATAAGCCAAACGCATAATGCTTTTCAGCCAAAAAGAAAGGGAGGTAACCGTAGCCTTTTGGCCTCTCCTCTTACCAGAATAAACAACTAAAAATGAAGATGTTTGACGGAAATCTTTGGTTGCTTGTAAGTAGAACTTTAAAGCACGAACCACATCAAGATTGTGCAACAGACTTCATTCTTTGAAGAAGGATTAGGACACATCGAAGGAACAACAATTTCCTGATTGATATTCCTTTTAGAAACAACCTTAGGAAGGAATCAAGGTTTGGTACGTAAAACCACCTTATCTGCATGGAAAACAAGATAAGGTGAGTCACACTGTAAAGCAGATAACTCAAACTCTTCGAGCCGAAGAGATAGCTTCTAAAAATAGAACTTTCCAAGATAGAAGCTTAATATCTATGGAATGCATAGGTTCAAACGGAACCCCTTGAAGAACTTTAAGAACTAAGTTTAGGCTCCATGGCGGTGCAACAGTTTTGAATACAGGCTTGATTCTGACTAAAGCCTAAATAAACGCTTGAACGTCTGGGACATCTGCCAGACGCTTGTGTAAAAGAATAGACAAAGCAGATATCTGTCCTTTTTAAGGAGCTAGCTGATAATCCCTTTTCCAAACCTTCTTGGAGAAAAGACAATATTTTAGGAATCCTAATCTTACTCCATGTGTAACCCTTGGATTCACACCAATAAAGATATTTGCGCCAAATCTTATGATAGATTTTCCTGGTGACAGGCTTTCTAGCTTGAATCAGGGTATCAATGACCGACTCAGAAAAACCACGCTTTGATAAAATCAGGCGTTCAATCTCCAAGCAGTCAGACACAGAGAAATTAGATTTGGATGCTTGAATGGACCTTGGATTAGAAGGTCCTGCCTCATTGGCAGAGTCCACGGTAGAACAGATGACATGTCCACTACGTCTGCACCAAGTCCTGTGTGGCCACGCAGGTGCTATCAGAATCACCTAAGCTCTCTCTTGCTTGATTCTGGCAACCAGACGTGGGAGGAGAGGAAACGGTGGAAATACATTGGCCAGATTGAAGGACCAGGGCACTGCTAGAGCATCTATCAGTACCGCCTGGGGATCCCGGTACCTGGACCCGTAACAAGGAAGCTTGGCGTTCTGACGGGACGCCATCAGATCCAATTCTGATATGCCCCATAGCTGAGTCAGCTGGGCAAATACTTCCGGATGGAGCTCCCACTTCCCCGGATGAAAAGTCTGACGACTTAGGAAATCCGCCTCCCAGTTCTCTACCCCTGGGATATGGATTGCTGAAAGATGGCAAGAGTGAGTCTCCGCCCATCGGATTATTTTGGTCACCTCCATCATCGCTAGAGAACTCTGTGTTCCTCCTTGATGATTGATATAAGCTACAGTCGTGATGTTGTCCGACTGAAATCTGATGCATTTGGCCGCAGCTAGCTGAGGCCACACCTGAAGCGCATTGAATATCGCTCTCGGTTCTAGAATGTTTATCGGGAGGAGAGTTTCCTCCCGAGACCATAAGCCCTGTGCTTTCAGGGAGTTCCAGACTGCACCCCAGCCTAGCGGGCTGGCATTTGTCGTTACTTTGAGCCACTCTGGCCTGCGGAAACACATTCCCTGAGACAGGTGGTCTTGAGACAACCACCAGAGAAGAGAATCTCTGGTCTCCTGATCCAGATGTATTTGAGGAGATAAATCTGCATATTACCCATTCCACTGTTTGAGCATGCATAGTTGCAGTGGTCTGAGGTGTAGGTGCAAAAGGAACTATGTCCATTGCTTCTACCATGAGTCCGATCCCGTACCCCTACTTCAGAACATTGTGAGGGTATATTGGATACGGCTACTAAAGCGTCAGAAGGCTCAGCATTTGTTCTTAACCCAGAACTGTCACGCTTTCCTTGTAAACCAGGCAGTTTAGATAAAACCTCTGTGAGGGTTGTATTCATAACTGTGGCCATGTCTTGTAAAGTAAATGAAGTCGACGCACTAGAGGTACTTGGCGTCACTTGTGCGGGCGTTACTGGTTGTGACACTTGGGGAGAGCTAGATGGCAAACCCTCATTTCCTTCTGTCTGAGAATCATCTATTGCTATATTTTTAAGTGCTATAATATGCTCTTTATAATTTATAGACATATCAGTGCAAGTGGGACAAATTCTAAGAGGGGGTTCCACAATGGCTTCTAAACACATTGAACAAGGATTTTCCTTGATGTCAGACATGTTAAACAGGCTAGTAATGAAACAAGCAAGCTTGGAAAACACTTTATTCAAAGTAAATAATACTTAGAAAAAAACGGTACTGTGCCTTTAAGAGAAAAAAAGATGCACAAACTCTGCAAAACAGTGTAAAAAAGCAGTAAACTTTACTAAATTTTTACAGTAGAATCATAAAGCCTTAGTAAGTTTGCACAGCCAGACAAATAAACGATTAACCCCTTAATGTAAAAACCAGATTGACAAAACGTCAAAAACTGGTATAAAAACGTTCAGCACCTTGCCACAGCTCTGCTGTGGCGCCTACCTGCCCTTTAGGATAGATTTGTGGGCAAAAAACTTCTTTTAGGCCCTCAAACACGGCAGGACCCTCTGGAGAAGCAGCTGGATGTCTTCAGAGTAAAAAAACTGCGCAACTGAGGCCCGAAAATAGGCCCCTCCCACCTCACTCGATGTTAGTGGGGCCTAAAAGAAACACACCAAAGTGTTTCTAACTAGCCATGTGGATTAATAACCCTTAAATAAGTCACAATGACCCCTTAAAGTCCCTCAAACGTTTTCAATAAAAAAAAAAACGTTTTTCCTATAAGTGTCACCATTAACAACTGAGCCCTTTATGCAAGCTGGGATTCCATACTAAGTGTCTGAATACAGCTTACCCTTCCCTCATGGGGATATTGCCAGCCTTTTCTAGAATTATCAGTCTGTCTAGAAAAAAAATTGACTGAACATACCTCAATGCAGCTTAGCATGCAAACCGTTCCCCCAACTGAAGTTTTCCTGTACTCCTCAGCCCTTATGAGAACAGCAGTGGATCTTAGTTACAAAGTGCTAAGATCATCATCCTCCTTGCAGAAATCTTCATCCCTTTTCTGCCAGAGAGTGAATAGTACACACCGGTACCATTTAAAATAACAAACTTTTGCTTGAGAAAATAAAAACTAACATATTTGTCACCACACTCACTTTACCCTTCCTAGTACTTAGAGTAGGCAAAGAGAATGACTGGGGGTGGAGCTAAGGGAGGAGCTATATTGGCGGCTCTGCTGTGGGTGCTCTCTTTGCCACTTCCTGTAAGGAAGGAGAATATCCCACAAGTATGGATGAATCAGTGGACTTGATACATCTTGCAAGAGAAAATGTCATTTTCGGCAGAAACTTTTCTGCGGCCAAAATTTCAGTGCATCCCTAGTTTGTGCTGACCAGGAGAGATTTTCTTTTTTTTGTTTTTTTTGTTTACATACAATAAAATTAAAGTATACACAGTCTGAATAGTTGGCTTTTAAAGCTTTGAAACTTGGGACTGTCTCTGACAGATGTGCCAAGGACAATGTTTGAAACAGGCCATGCATAAAACAGTCTAGGTTAGTATTTTGAGGACTATGTGACAGAGATGTATTGTTTATAGATATTTTTAGATACCTTGCCAATAAACCTAAGAAAATACACTAACAGAGCAGTGAACATTGTAGGTTTTAGACTGGTCCACAGAAAGTAATTATTACTTTTATAGCAGTAATTAAAATAATTGTATTTTCTTAAAATCCAGCATTTAAAAATGTATCTTTAGCATAGAACTGCACAATTTTGTGATCTATGAGCATTTTTTTACTTTTGTGGTTATAGGAACGTAAGAAATCTCGATTCGGTAATGCCTTCCATTTGTGCCGAGAAGTTCTGCGTCTTACAAAACTAGTTGTGGACAGCCATGTGCAGTACAGACTGGGAAATGTGGATGCTTTTCAGGTGAGTTTTGAATTATACTGCAGTTTTCATGGTGGTGGTGGTTTTGTTGTTTCCTCTCCCTGATGTTAATCTTTTTTTGTTCAACCAAGTACTTTTGATAACATTTGTTTTCATGTAGTTGTCAGATGGGTTGCAGTACATTTTTGCACACGTGGGGCAGCTGACTGGAATGTACAGATATAAATACAAACTTATGAGACAGATCCGTATGTGCAAAGACTTGAAGCATCTTATATATTACAGGTTTAACACAGTGAGTACTTTTTCTTTTTTGTATGTCCTTTTTCTGTATTGTTTGTCAAAAGTCCCTTTCTTTAGGCTTCAGATATATGGGGTCAAACGAGAAACTGAGAAATCGCTAAAGCAGCTAAATATTTAGCATATTTTAAAATTGTGTAGCATTTTAAATTGAAAATAAGTAGCATCCATTTTCTTTTCCTTTTAGAGTAAAAAGTCTAGTTTGCTAAATGAGTTAGACTGTTTTCCTGTTCCCGACGATCTATTTTTCTCTTCCCTGCAGCTTTTTTTGGACTTGAGTATATGTGTTCATATGCAAACCTGTTTTGAAAATTGTTGCATTTTGAGGACTTTAGGGATTTTTATTTGTTTACGCCTATATTTCATCTTAGGGGCCTGTGGGAAAAGGACCAGGATGTGGGTTCTGGGCAGCAGGCTGGAGAGTCTGGCTCTTCTTTATGCGTGGGATTACCCCATTGTTGGAAAGGTGGCTTGGAAACCTATTGGCCAGACAGTTTGAAGGTAGTTATTTTATGTATTTTCTTAAATTCTTTTTTTAGCTTTACATAAGTAATTGCCTCAGTATAATTTTAGGTTTTTGCATATTTTAAAATAATATTTCTTCATCCAGGTCGTCATTCCAAAGGAGTAGCTAAAACTGTGACAAAACAGAGAGTGGAGTCTCATTTTGATCTGGAGCTCAGAGCAGCAGTAATGCATGACATTTTGGATATGATGCCAGAAGGTATTAAGCAAAACAAGGCTCGCACTATCCTACAGCACTTGAGTGAAGCATGGAGATGCTGGAAGGCCAACATTCCCTGGAAGGTGAGTGAAGTTTTGCATACATTTTTCTGCATGGCTACTTACCCCTAGTCAGTAACACAACAGGTATGCCCACAGTATTTTACTTTCTTCAATATTGGTTTATAAGTCTGTTTTTGTTCTTTTACATGTTTAAAATCACCATATTTTTTTTAGATATTTAAGGTATATGTTATTTTAGGTTCCTGGTCTTCCAACACCAATTGAGAACATGATTCTGCGTTACGTAAAAGCAAAAGCTGATTGGTGGACAAACACTGCGCATTACAACAGGGAACGTATTCGACGTGGAGCCACCGTTGACAAAACTGTATGCAAGAAGAATCTTGGGCGTCTGACACGTTTGTACCTTAAAGCTGAACAGGAGCGGCAGCACAACTACCTGAAGGTAGGACTTGACTGCATATGGTATTTCTTTTGGTTTTGTGTTTTCCAGTGTATAATGCAATGTGTTTGGTTTTTTTTTTGCCTTGAAGGATGGGCCTTATATTACTGCAGAAGAGGCAGTAGCTGTTTACACAACCACTGTGCACTGGTTGGAGAGCAGGAGATTTTCCCCCATTCCTTTTCCTCCTCTCTCATACAAGCATGACACTAAGCTACTTATTCTGGCTCTGGAGCGGCTGAAGGAAGCATACAGGTAAGTGTAAGGCACTTCAGAAATAGAGGTTTTAAGAAACATTTTAACTATACAGTTCTGCTTACTACCTATTTTTCATGTAATTGGCAAGAGTCCATGAGCTAGTGACGTATGGGATATACATTCCTACCAGGAGGGGCAAAGTTTCCCAAACCTCAAAATGCCTATAAATACACCTCCCCACCACACCCACAATTCAGTTTTACAAACTTTGCCTCCGATGGAGGTGGTGAAGTAAGTTTGTGCTAGATTTCTACGTTGATATGCGCTTCGCAGCATGCTGAAGCCCGGTTTTCCTCTGAGTGCAGTGAATGACAGAGGGATGTGAAGGGAGTATTGCCTATTGAATACTATGGTCATTCTATCGGGGATCTATTTCATAGGTTCTCTGTTATCGGTTGTAGAGATTCTTCTCCTACCTCCCTTTTCAGATCGACGATATACTCTTATATACCATTACCTCTGCTGATTCTCGTTTCAGTACTGGTTTGGCTATCTACTATATGTAGATGAGTGTCTTTTGGTAAGTAAGTCTTATTTTATTTGACACTCTCAGCTATGGTTTGGCACTTTATATTTAAAGTTCTAAATATATGTTTTATACTTATATTTGCCATGATTCATTTTAATCAGTATATTTCCTTCTTACAGACTGTCAGTTTCATTTTTGGGAAATGCATATAAATAAAAAAAATTCTTACCTGAAAATTTTTCATTTGACTTTTTTTCTAAATTGCGGGCTGTTAGGCTCGCGGGTGCAAAAAATGCTAGAATTTATTGCGTCATTTTTGGCGCGAGAATTACGTTTGACGTCGATGACGTCATTTCCGGCGTTGTAGTTGACGCAGAGAGTTTTCACGTAGTTGCGTCATCTATGACGCTTGTGTTTGTTGCAGACGTTTTTGGCGCCAACAAATTTGTCAATTGTGGGCGTCATACTTGGCGCCAGTTTTTTTTACATTATTTAAGTCTTTCTTTTTGCTTCTGGTTTGCAGAGGCTTATTCTGTTTGCATTTTTTCCCATTCCTGAAAATGTCATTTAAGGAATTTGATAATTTTTGTTTTTTCTATTACATATTGCAAGATGTCGCAATCTGACCCTGTATCAGAATCTACTTCTGGAAAGCTGCTGCCTGATGTCGGTTCTACCAAAGCTAAGTGCATTTGTTGTAAACTTGTGGTAACTGTTCCTCCGGCTGTAGTTTGTGTTAGTTGTCATGATAAACTTTTAAAAGCAGACAATATTTCCATTAGTAATAATCCATTACCTGTTGTTGTTCCTTCAACATCTAATGTTCAGGATATTCCTGTTAATGTAATAGAATTTGTTTCTAATTCTATTTAGAAGGCCCTGTCTGTTATACCACCTTCTAATAAATGTAAAAGGTCTTTTAAAACTTCTCATAAATCAGATGAGTTTTTAAATGACTGCCAACATTCTGATTTATCTATCTCTGATGAGGATCTATCTGGTTCAGAAGATTCTGCCTCAGATATTGACACTGAGAAATCTTCATATTTATTTAAGATGGAGTTTATTTGTTCTTTACTTAGAGGTGTTGATTGCATTAGATATGGAGGAGTTAAGTCCTCTTGATATTAAAACCAGTAAACGTTTAAATTCGGTTTTTAAACCTCATGTAGTGATTCCAGAGGTTTTTCCAGTTCCTGATGCTATTTCAGATGTAATTTCTAGGGAATGGAATAGTTTGGGTACTTCATTTACTCCTTCTTTAAGGTTTAAGAAACTGTACCCTTTGCCGGCTGATAGATTGGAGTTTTGGGAAAAAAATCACCAAAGTTGATGGGGCTATCTCTACTCTTGCTAAACTTACTACTATTCCTACGGCAGATACTACTTCTTTTAAAGATCCTTTAGATAGGAAGCTTAAATCCTTTCTAAGGAAGGCTTATTTATGTTCAGGTAATCTTCTTAGGCCTTCTATTTCTTTGGCTGATGTTGCTGCAGCTTCTACTTTTTGGTTGGAGGCTTTAGCGCAACAAGTACCTGATCATAATGTGTATAGCATTGTTAAACTTCTTCAACATGCTAATTTCATTTGTGATGTCATTTTTATATCATTAGAATTGATGTCAGGTATATGTCTTTAGCTATTTTAGCTAGAAGAGCTTTATGGCTTAAATCTTGGAATGCAGATAATATGACTTCTAAGTCAACGTTGCTATCTCTTTCTTTCCAAGGTAATAAATGATTTGGTTCTCAGTTGGATTCTATAATTTCAACTGTCACTGGGGGGGAAGGGAGCTTTTTTGCCTCAGGATAAAAAATCTAAGTGTAAATTTAGGGCTGCTAACCATTTTCGTTCCTTTCGCCAGAATAAGGAACAGAAGCCTGACCCTTTCCCTAAAGGAACGGTTTCCAATTGGAGGCCTTCTCCAGTCTGGAATAAATCCAAGCCTTTTAGAAATTCAAAACCAGCCCCCAAGTCCGCATGAAGGTGCGGCCCTCATTCCAGCACAGCTAGTAGGGGGCAGATTGCGATTTTTCAAAGATGTTTGGATCAGTTCAATTCAAAATCATTGGATTCTGAACATTGTTTCTCAAGGGTACAGAATGGGTTTCAAGGTAAGACCGCCTGTGAGAAGGTTCTTTCTCTCACGCATTCCAGTAAACCCAGTAAAGGCTCAGGCTTTCCTGAAATGTGTTTCAGACCTGGAGTCATCTGGGGTAATTGTGCCAGTTCCATATCTGGAACGGGGTCTGGGGTTTTATTCAAATCTGTTCATTGTACCAAAGAAAGAGAGAATTCTTTCAGACCAGTTCTGGATCTAAAAATTTTGAATCATTATGTAAGAATACCAACATTCAAAATGGTGACTATTAGGACTATTCTGCCTTTTGTTCAGCAAGGGCATTATATGTCCACAATAGACTTACAGGATGCATATCTTCATATTCCAATTCATCTAGATCACTATCAGTTCCTGAGATTCTCTTTTCTAGACAAGCATTACCAATTTGTTGGTCTTCCTTTTGGCCTAGCAACAGCTCCAAGGATCTTTTCAAAGGTTCTCGGTGCCCTTCTCTCTGTAATCAGAGAGCGGGGTATTGCGGTGTTTCCTTATTTGGACGATATCTTGGTACTTGCTCAGTCTTTACATTCTGCAGAATCTCACACGAATCAACTCGTGTTGTTTCTTCAAAAACATGGTTGGAGGATCAATTTACCAAAAAGTTCTTTGATTCCTCAGACAAGGGTAACCTTTTTAGGATTCCAAATAGATTCAGTATCCATGACTTTGTCTTTAACAGACAAGACATCTGAAATTGGTTTCAGCTTGTCGGAACCTTCAGTCTCAGTCATTCCCTTCAGCAGCTATGTGCATGGAAGTTTTAGGTCTCATGACTGCAGCGATCCCCTTTGCTTGTTTTCACATGAGACCTCTTCAGCTTTGTATGCTGAACCTTTGGTGCAGGGATTATACAAAGATATCACAATTGATATCCTTAAATCTCAATACTCGACTTTCTCTGACTTGGTGGTTAAATCACCACTGTTTAGTTCAAGGGGCCTCTTTTCTTCGCCCAACCTGGACTGTAACAGATGCGAGTCTTTCAGATTGGGAGCTGTCTGGGGATCTCTGACAGCGCAGGGGGTTTGGAAATCTCAAGAGGCGAGATTACCAATCAATATTTTGGAACTCCGTGCGATTTTCAGAGCTCTTCAGTTCTGGCCTCTTCTGAAGAGAGAATAGTTTATTTGTTTTCAGACAGACAATGTCACAACCGTGGCGTATGTCAATCATCAAGGTGGGACTCACAGTCCTCGGGCTATGAAAGAAGTATCTCGGATACTTACATGGGAGGAATACAGCTCCTGTCTAATCTCTGCGGTTCATATCCCAGGTATAGACAATTGGGAAGCGGATTATCTCAGTCGCCAGACTTTACATCCGGGAGAATGGTCTCTTCACCCAGATGTGTTACTTCAGATTGTTCAGATATGGGGGCTTCCAGAAATAGATCTGATTGCTTCTCATCTAAACTGGAAACTTCCCAGGTATCTGTCCAGATCCAGGGATCCTCAGGCGGAAGCAGTAGATGCGTTGTCAATTCCTTGGAATTATCAACCTGCTTATCTTTCCGCCTCTAGTTCTTCTTCCAAGAGTGATTTCCAAAATCATGATGGAACGTTCGTTTGTACTGCTGGTGGCTCCAGCATGGCCACACAGGTTTTGGTATGCCGATCTTCTTCGGATGTCCAGTTGCCAACCTTGGCCACTTCCGTTAAGGTCAGACCTTCTATCTCAAGGTCCGTTTTTCCATCAGGATCTCAAATCATTAAATTTGAAGGTATGGAGATTGAACGCTTAGTGCTTAGTCATAGAGGTTTCTCTGACTCAGTGATCAATACTATGTTGCAGGCGCATAAATCTGTGTCTACAAAGATTTATTACCGAGTTTGGAAGACTTACATTTCATGGTGTTCCTCTCATAAGTTCTCGGCATTCTTTTAGAATTCCTAGAATTTTACAGTTTCTTCAGGATAGTTTGGACAAGGGTTTGTCCGCAAGTTCCTTGAAAGGACAAATCTCTGCTCTTTCTGTTCTGTTTCACAGAAAAATTGCTAATCTTCCTGACATTCGTTTTTATTCAGGCTTTGGTTCGTATCAAGCCTGTCATTAAAACCAATTAATTTGGTTTTGAGAGCTTTACAGGCTCCTCCGTTTGAGCCTATGCATTCTCTGGACATTAAATTACTTTCTTGGAAAGTATGGTTTATTTTGGCTATCTCTTCTGCTAGAGTCTCTGAATTATCTGCTCTTTCTTGTGAGTCTCCTTTTCTGATTTTTCATCAGGATAAGGCAGTTTTGCAGACTTCATTTAAATTTTTACCTAAGGTTGTGAATTCCAACAATATTAGTAGAGAAATTGTTGTCCCTTCGTTGTGTCCTAATCCTAAGAATTCTTTGGAAAGATCTTTGCATTCTTTGGATGTGGTAAGAGCTTTGAAATATTATGTTGAAGCTACTAAAGATTTCAGAAAGACTTCTAGTCTATTTGTTATCTTTTCTGGTCCTAAGAAAGGTCAGAAAGCTTCTGCTATTTCTTTGGCTTCTTGGTTAAAACTTTTGATTCATCAAGCTTATGTGGAGTCGGGTAAATCCCCGCCTCAGAGGCTTACGGCTCATTCTACTAGGTCAGTTTCTACTTCCTGGGCTTTTAAGAATGAAGCTTCTGTTGATCAGATTTGCAAAGCAGCAACTTGGTCTTCTTTGCATACTTTTACTAAATTCTACCATTTTTGATGTTTTCTCTTCTTCAGAAGCAGTTTTTGGTAGAAAAGTTCTTCAGGCAGCTGTTTCAGTTTGATTCTTCTGCTTATAATTTCAGGGTTTTTTTCATTATAAGATTAAAACTTTTTGATTTGGGTTGTGGATTCTTTTTTCAGCGGAATTGGCTGTCTTTATTTTTATCCCTCCCTCTCTAGTGCGTGGAGTTCCACATCTTGGGTATTTGCTATCCCATACGTCACTAGCTCATGGACTCTTGCCAATTACATGAAAGAAAAGATAATTTATGTAAGAACTTACCTGATAAATTCATTTCTTTCATATTGGCAAGAGTCCATGAGGCCCACCCTTTTTTGTGGTGGTTATTTTTTTGTATAAAGGACAATTATTCCAATTCCTTGTTGATGCTTCCGCTCCTTTCTTATCACCCTACTTCTTGGCTATTCGTTAAACTGAATTGTGGGTGTGGTGGGGTTGTATTTATAGGCATTTTGAGGTTTGGGAAACTTTTGCCCCTCCTGGTAGGAATGTATATCCCATACGTCACTAGCTCATGGACTCTTGCCAATATGAAAGAAATGAATTTATCAGGTAAGATCTTACATAAATTATGTTTTCTTTTAAAAATAATAATAGTATTATGAGCATAAAAGCCAGTTATACAATGGGACTATTTGGTCCCAAGTATTAACAACTTTGCCATTTATTGATCTTAATATACATTTTTCCTGCCACTATTCTGGAAATGTATATGCAAAAGTGTGTTGTGTTTTTTCTTTTCTTCATTAAGATATTTTCAGTTATGCAATATGACTATTTAGCCCAGCAATTATTAACAGTGCTTTTGTCATTTCATTGATAAGTAATTTTTTTTTTTTATAAGACACGATGAGTCCACGGATCATCTTAATTACTAATGGGATATTCACCTCCTGGTCAGCAGCAGGAGGAGGCAAAGAGCACCACAGCAGAGCTGTTAAATAGCTCCTCCCTTCCCTCCCACTCCAGTCATTCTCTTTGCCTACGTTAGTGATAGGAAGAGGTAAAGTGAGGTGTTAGTTAAGGATTCTTCAATCAAGAGTTTATTATTTTTAAAGTGGTACAAGATTGTGCTGCTTTGTTCTAGGGTGTAGCCGTAGTCCATATCAGTCTTTTCAGTAGGGCTTTCGACCAATGGGAACTTGTGGGACATAATCTCACTGTGCCTCCCATACATTTATGCTGCCCTAACCCTGAAAAATCTGAGGGATATTACTCAGTATTTTCTCTTCTTTCACAGGTCCATGTGAGGATTAGTACCTCTCAAACCTGGGAACTGCCTTTGCTGTCGGGCAGTATTTGAGGTAAGTGCTAACTTTTATTTCTGGGGTTAAATGAAAAAGAACTCAGAAGAAGTTGGACACTTACTTTGTATGGATGGGATTTATAAGAAAGCCCTTAATGGATTGGGCACTTTACTGGCATGAATTCTCCCTGATACATGGGGGACGATATGCGACAGTTAGCGCGGGCACTCTGTATTTATTATACCTTACAAGGCAACTGACGATGGTGGTAGTCACATCTCCCGGCAGTTACTTTAAAAAAAACATGCCGACCGGGAGATGACTGTGCTGATATCGCCCTCGGCGGGCGTAATTGGGCGGTTTTGCTTTTAACTGATTAATATATTAGTTAGTCTCTGGGGCATTTGATCACTTCTCCCGGCGGTTACATAAAAAATATGCCGACCGGGAGATGACTGTACTGATATCGCCCTTGACAGGCGTAATTGGGCTGTTTTGTGTTTAGCATACAATTTTACTGGGGCAATTGATCACATCTCCCGGCGGTTACATAAAACAACATGCCGACTGGGAGCTGGTTATATTGTCAACCCCACGAATGGTGGTCCTTGGGGAGACAGCATTTGCATAGCGCGCCTTTTTCATCTCCCGGCAGTTAAATAAAACATGCCGACCGGGAGGTGATTGTTTTGTCAACGCCCACGGCGGGCAGTCCTTGGGGAGGCGGCATTTACATAGCGCGCCTTTTCCCATTCTTTTCCGGAGAGTCCAAAGAGATGTTGTGCAGTTACTGGTCCTATTACGCATCCTCATATTAGATGCATAATTAGGACCGGAGACGGTCTTCCCCTGTTGCGGTGGAGTTCTGGATCTGAGCGTACTGCTCAGAGGGAGATAGTTATACTGTTCAGACAGACACCTCGGTAGTTTCCTGCTGAGGGGTGTTGATAAATTGCAAAGGTTTTTTTAAACTGTTCTGCCTTATTTACAGCAGTTAATGAAAAGAGGAAAAAAGTTACCTATTTAAAGTGACAGTAATGTTTTTGTTTGGTTTGCATTTATGAAAAAATTAAAGAATTCTTTGGAATATCTTGGTTCTTTGTGACAGAATTGACCAAGAGACTAGGCAGAGGATCTCTTTCTTTTGTGTTGTTGCACAATGTTTAACCACCAACTCATGTGCTGTTCCTCATGTATGTGAGGAATTTATTTTTTTTCTGAGACATTTCCAAAGAGGAGGATGTTCAGAAATGTAATTACAATGTTCAATATACACAATTTTCTCCTTAGGAGTTCCAAAATTTTTATTGCCCTTACATGCAGTGCCCTGCGCTTCCTCTAACTCATTTGGGTTACTTTACTAGACTTCGCTCTTATGGGTTCTGATGCATTGTCTGCTTTCCCAATATTGCAGGGAAAGCGTTAGAGGAAGAACAGACATTCAGCAAGCGAGGTTTCTAACACAGTGTAATTCCTCTTGTTGATGATGAAGTTGTATCTTTCAACATCACCTCCGTCTGTTACTTGAGGAGGTTTTAGCTACATTGAACGACAGACTCCTCAGTCGTATTAAAAAAAATAAAAAATACATTTTTGTTCACCAGGGCTTACATGGTAGCCATCTGTGTGCTTTGCTACAGTCACTAGTGCGGCAGCAAATTGGTTGAGGCGTTATATTATGCTAGCAGGACAGTAACTTCTTTGAATGAAATCCAGGATAGGATAAAAGACCTTATACTGGCTAATTCCTTTCTTACGGATGCATCCCTTCAAGTTTTTAAAGCTGGGAGCATAGATTTTGGATTTCTCTATTCTACCTCGCAGAGCCTTATGGTTAAAGCCTTGGTCTGCGGATGTGTCTTCTAAGCTTCTGTACTTTATCAGATAGCTCAGCATGCTAAGGCACTGTGACTAAGTTCTGTAGCAACCCAAGGGTTGCAGGTTCAATCCCCCGCGAGGTATTTCATTCTTCTGAGGTCAATATGTTGAGCAGCTAGCCTTCCAAAGTGGATTTTAAAAAGACTTCTGCACAATCGGAGAGTGCCAGAGCTTTTGGCATTACAGTACGAGTCTCCTTATCTTAGTTTCCATTCAGATAAGGTATTTTTACCTACTAAATTAGGATTTCTTCCTAAAGTTGTTTCTGATTGGAACATTTATCAGGAGAGACTAATGCACAATTTGGACGTGGTCCGTGCTTTAAAGCTTTACATGCAGGTGACTAAGGACTTTCATCGGTCTTCGGCTTTGTGTGTGGTTTTCTCAGGAAAACATAAGGGTCAGAAAGCTACGGCTACTTCTTTCTTTTTGGCTGAAGAGTATCATACGTTTTGCATATCAGACTGCTGGACAGCAGCCTCAAGAGAGGGTTACGGCTCATTCCACAAGGGCTTTTGCTTCCTCATGGACTTTCAAAAATGAAGCTTCTCTGGAACAGATTTGAAAGGCTGTAACTTGGTCCTCTCCTCATTTTTTTTCAAAGTTCTAAAAATTTGACACTTTTGCCTCGGCTGAGGCCGCTTTTGGGAGAAAGGTTCTTCAAGCAGTGGTGCCTTCTGTTTAGGTTCCCTGTCTTGTCCCTCCCGTATCATCTGTGTACGCTAGCTTGGGTATTGAATCCCATTAGTAATTAAGATGATCCGTGGATGCTTACCTGATGAATTAATCTTTTTTTTGACACGATGAGTCCACGGCCCGCCCTGTTCTTTTAGACAGTTTGTGGGTTATTATAAACTTCAGACACCTCTGCACCTTTGCTTTTCCTTTCTCTTCCTAACTTCGGTCGAATGACTGGAGTGGGAGGGAAGGGAGGAGCTATTTAACAGCTCTGCTGTGGTGCTCTTTGCCCCCTCCTGCTGACCAGGAAAGTGAATATTCCATTAGTAATTAAAATGATCCGTGGACTCATCGTGTCAAAAAAGAAATACATTTATCAGGTAAGCATGCATAATTTTTTTTTTTTTTTTTTTTTTTTTTTTTTTATTACTGCCATTCTTATTTTTTATTCTTTAACCCTTTAAGTGCTATTGACGGTTCTGAGCTTCCCACTCTGGTGCTGATGACGGCTCAGCACCCACCTTGAGGGAGATCTGGGGGCTCCTACCCCGACGATCGTGCCTGTAGAGTGACAGGCATCGCCGGGGCTTCCCGTTTTGCATGGTGATGTCACGCGCAATAACGTGATGACGTCACCGCGTAACTTTATTTATACAATGTTACGTATAGGAACAGAGGGCATGCTGCTTAGAAGCCTGTATCTCAGGCATCTAAGCAGCTACAGACCCCCAAGATCCACAATTGGAAAGGTAATCGCCTAACCTTTCCAACAGTGTAAGTCTTGGGGGTCTGAGGAAAAAAAAAAAAAAAAAGTAAAAATAAAATTGTTCCAAAAAAATTTAAAAAATCTTAGCACCCAGGTGGGAAAGTGCTTAGCACTCAAAGGGTTAAAGGGATCTGAAAGTCAAGACTAAACTTTCAAAGTTTAGAGAGAGCATGTAATTTTTAAGAGACTTCACAATTTACTACTTTCATCAATTTTGCTTTATTTGCTTTGTATTCTTAGTTAAAAAGTCTGCTCCAGAGCGGCAATACAGTGCTGGAAACATCTGATTAGCCACTAAGAATAGGCATAGGTGTGTAACCACCAATCCGCTAGCTCCCAGTAGTGCACTGCTGCTCCTGAGCCTGCCCTAGGTATGCTTTAAACAAAGAACACCAAAAGAATAAAGTACATTTTGATGAAAGAAGTAAATTGAAAAGTCTCTTAAAATTACATACGTCTGTCTGAATCATAAAGTTAATTTTGAATTTTCATGTTCCTTTTGACATAATATGGATTTTGTTAAAAAAAATCTTAAATATTGCAGCATATATTAATCTATTTCAATGTTGCAAAGTCAGAAACTCGTAAACCTCACAGTCCAGAACATTTTTATAGCCTTGTACTTTATTTAAAAAAAAAAAAAAAAGTTATTTTTGCAAATGCATCCTTAATCTGGACTTGCAGTATCCTATATTTTGTGGTAGCTAGTGCTTTCAATTACCTTATTATTTTATGTTTGTATGAATTTAGGATAAACATTCAATTTGCCCATTAGTACTGACCTCATTTTTGCTTTAAATAAACATTTTATGGTTATCCCTGTTTGTAATAAACCTTATTTGTTATAATGCATGTGGAAGCATGTACTTGTTCACAAATAGAACTGTCAGTATATGGCTAGGTTATAATACAATATATTTAATAATTTTATTCTTTAGAACAAACCCCCAATAAAATGCATATACAAAACAATTAAAATTAATATAAATTCCTAAATTCTTTATTTTAGTTATAGACACATTGAATTAGATTTATAGAAAAACAGATTATGTATCAGATAATACACTTATGCTGTTATAATATCCTTACAAAGATCATAAAAATATATCTTTACAATTTACCTTTATTCACAATAATCGCATTAAAATACCACAATAAAATACCAGAATCTTAGTTCAATGTTTAATATGGATTACCAACTCACTATGCTTAATTAATAACTACCAGGGATGTAATCACAATAACCAGTTTATATACAGTTCTGAAAGAGTTCATTATAATAACTGACTTATAAATCTGGAGTATAAAACCCTGTCTAGCTAATAAATTATTTAGCAATAATGACTAGTTAAGACTACACAGGACTATGAAACACAAGCTTAAGATACTAATAGTACCCTTTTAAAATTACTAACTGCAATCTATCTCAATCGCACATACTTTACGAAAAATAACCAAATCGATATTTCAGCTTCCAGAACTTCTTGTTTCACCTCATAAGAATAAGGGTATTGCAATATGGATAATAAAAGGTAGCCCAGTTTTGCTTATAAGTGACTGTGTTCCAAGGCAGCAAAATTTATCTGTCAAAAATTCAGCAAATAGTCAGCCAGTCAGCCTTCTTCTATCCTCTTGCATGAGGTTATATCATGTGATAATCCCCTCCCTTTATTATTCTAATCATCGGTGAAACGATATGATAGGCCCTCGGAACTTGTTTCTGATTCGCCCTTGGATCTGAACATCTCATAGGTTATTTTGGGAAACGCCTCCCTGAGCAGCCAAATGCCTTTTGGCTGCAATATCATTTTTAAACCATAGGTGGCAGCATATACACAGAAATGCAGTTTTATCATCAATGCTGCTATAGTTTAATATGGATTCATGTATATATTTTTACAGTGTATTATATATTTTCTATTATTAATAAGTCACATGTTCCATGTGTAGTGGACCACGTCGCATCCTGAGCATATCAAGACCAGATATGATATATTTCTCATAATACAAAGTAATTCTTATACATTTAAAATAAGTAAAACATATTAAAAAGATTTTTAATATGTTTTACATCACATACATACCTTGAGATCAGCAAACATATGTGGTTTCATATTTATTACTATTTCATATAAATATTTCATATCTGCATGTATCTTGTTTTTTTTTGTTTGTTTTTTTTAAATTAATTTTTATTGGTTTTTATACCTGCTTAACAATTATAAACAAAAAATAAAATGCAGTTAAATATCATATAAATAAAATAAATATTTTTCTACATTCTAATTCTTGCCAACTTTACATTTAACAGGTGTAATCCAAAATTAGAGCTTAAACATTCAGCGATATACCACTTGTTACCATACTTGTAGAAAATAAATAAAACAAAAAGGCATCTAACCATCAGGAAAAGTATAGCGTAATCAAATTTGACTTAAAGTAATTCTTACGCCATATTTTATATAGCCTATTTTGCTTCTGATGTTACCTTAAGGGCTTACTTCAATCTTATACCTATACCTCTTAAAATTATCTAGTGGGTGAAGGGGAGGGTGGGGAGGGTCATCCTTTCCTTTTTCTCTCTTCCTATCAAATCCCAAGTAAGACTATTTCAGTGTTTCTTAAAGGGAAAATAAGATAGTCTTTCATTTAAAGAGAAACTCTTAATGAATAATGGCCATTTTTTTAATAAAGTATAAATATCTTGCTCATTATTCATGTCTACATTATGTTGTTCTAATATATATTGTTTTTTCAGATAGTTTTTAACCTCTAATATATTAGGAATAGTTGATTCCTTCCA
Source organism: Bombina bombina (assembly GCF_027579735.1). Lineage (NCBI taxonomy): Eukaryota > Metazoa > Chordata > Amphibia > Anura > Bombinatoridae > Bombina > Bombina bombina. The sequence goes on from NC_069501.1 coordinate 246,217,534, forward strand.
CTTCCTAAATATCTAACTGCAAGGATAATCACATTAATTAGCTTTTTATATTGGGGATTTTGTATCTCATCCCATAAGAATATTATCTGTAGTATATTAAAATTACAAATAGGGAGTTTAAGCGTTTTGGAGGCCCAGAAGGCGACTTTCTGCCAAAACTGGCTGATTTTGGGGTACTCCCAAATCACGTGAATCATATTGGCCCTTGGATAGGAACATTTTGGACAAACATTAAATGTTGGATTACCCCATCTAGAACCTTTTTCTGGAGTGTAATAAGTCCTGTATAACAGTTTCACGTGGTATTCAGCCCAAGTTGAAGATAGTGTGCTTTGGGAGACCAATTCTATGGATGTCTGTATACGAGATATATTTATATCTTCACCAGGGATTAAATCACTCCACTGCTGAGATATTTCTCTTAGATTTGAGTAATTTAATCTGGAGATAATCATTTGATAACCTATGGATATTGAGAAAAATCAATTTTTAACCATCAAAATCCAATTCTCCATCTCTCCCCAGTTCCAGCTCCATTCATGTTCCTCAATTAACGTATAAGCATAATGTCTAGTTTGTAAATATGTATAGAAATCTTTATTCTCTAGATTAAACTCCTGTCTCAATATGCTAAATGTTTTAATTGTATGATTCTCTGTTTCTAGTAGCTGAGCAATCCTGCATAACCATGAGTCTCTCCATGTCTTAAAGACCTTTGTTTGGGTACCATGTTGAAACTCTGGGTTCCCAAGAATCGTTTGATATCTGGAAATATTAGTTTTAAGCCCTAAGATTGAAAGAATCTTGTGCCAGGCTATTATAGGAATATATATGGATTTGAGTTGTTTAAATTTTTTTGGTATTTTAATGGACCCAAAATGTAATAGAGATATCGGGATATATGGATAAGTCATATTATTTTCAAGGGTGTTTGTGACATAGTCTGAGGTCGTTATCCAGTCCAGCACAATCCTGGCCAGAAACACTAAATTATATGTTCGAATGTCAGGTAACGCTATGCCTCCAAACCTTTTAGATATACAAAGTTTTTTTTAAATGAAATTCTAGGTTTCTTATTTGCCATATAAACCTTCGAATTGCGGTATTTAGGTCTCTTAAATCCTTTCCTTTCAATAAGACTGTGGTATTTTGAAGAGCATATAAAATCTTTGGTAGAAGTATCATTTTAAATAGGGCTATTGGTCCTGAGATTGATAATGGAAAGTTTTGCCAATTTTTCATATTTTCCTTAACTTTATCAAGTATTGGAGGAATATTAAAATGATACCAGCTCTTTGGTTGTCGAGATATAACAATTCCAAGATATTTGAAAGATTTAGTTGCAACTCTAAAAGGGGTCACCATCATAGAGTCCCCATCTTCCCTAATCCAAAAGATCTCAGATTTCGAAACATTGACCCTGTAGCCAGAAAAGGACCCAAACGATTCAATAATCGACGAAGCTTTTGGAATATTTATCTTAGTGTTGGATATATACAAAGGAATATCCTCTGCAAATAAGGTAATTTTAATTTCCTTCGATCCGATTCTAATGCCCTCTAGGTGCTGACGTATCATAATTGCCAGAGGTTCAATTGATATATTAAATAAGAAAGGAGATAATGGGCAGCCTTGCCGTGTACCTCTTCTAAGACTTATATCAGGTGATACAATATTATTTACTATTATTTTTGTAATAGGTGATTTGTATAGATTATATATGAAGCTGACAAAATTTTCTTTAAATCCAAATTTGGTCAAAGAGAACAGCAGATGATCATAGTGAACTGAATCAAAGGCTTTTTCTGCTTCAATTGAAATAAGAGCTGAATCTGCTGAAATACTCTTTTTTTTTTCTTGTACGGGGGATCCCTTTAAATAATTATAGTAATGTATAACTAAGAAGTTTTCCCTAATCTTGGCTGCCAAATTTCTTTTATACATAAAGCCTGCCTGATCTTCATGTATAATAGTAGGCATTAAACTTTGTAGGCAATTGGCAAGTATCAAAGTAAGAAATTTATAATCGGAGTTTAGGAGTGCTATAGGTTGGTAAGATTCTTATTTTAGTAGGGTCTTTCCTGGCTTCAAGATCAACATTGTGAGTGATGCAGAAAAACTAGAGGGGATCAGTTTATTTTCTTTATAGAAATAATTAACTAAATTCTTCAGATAAGGTGTAATATTTTGAGATAAGATTTTATAGAGCTCATTAGGAACTGCATCTGGCCCGGGTGCTTTATCTCTTACTAACTTCTTAATGGCTTTATCAATTTCAGAAATCGGCGCGTTCATATTCAAGCTTACTTCAGGAGATATAACTGGAGTCCTAATCTTTTCCCAGAATTCTTTTCTTTGCTGCTTATTAGAGTTTTGAATGGAATATAAGCTGTTGTAATACTTTGTAAACACTTGAAGTATCTCTTCTGAAGTTGTGGCCATTGCACCTTCATTCTGAATTATTTTTATTACTGAAGATCTCTTATCATTCTTAACTATTGCTGCTAGTAATTTTCCAGATTTATTCCCATATTTGTAAAATTTGGCCTGTAATCTAATCTCGTCTTGTGTTGTCTTATAAATTAATAAATTGTCTCTCCTTTTTTTGCCCTAGTATAATTGTCCCAATTTTCGGAAGATCTTTCTAGCAAATAACGATTGTAGGCCTTAGAAAGAGAGTTTAATACTTCCTGTCCTTTTTTTTTTTTTTTTTTAGTTTTTTTCCTTAGGGCTATGGTATAAGCAGTAATTTCCCCTCTTAAAACTGCCTTCGCCATCTCCCAAAATACTACTGGTTTACTTATATAATCATAGAAAAAAGTTTGAAGAATTCTTGCACTTTAACTAAGAAAATCTTTAAACTTCATGTCATTACACAAGTACTTTGGAAACCAAAAACGCGGGGGTGACAGAGTGGAGCTGAAAGCAGGTATCGAGAGGCAGATCGGGGCATGGTCTGATAAAGAGAGAGGATATATATCAGCTTTAATTTGTTGTCTGGCGATTTTATCATTTACCAGGAATAAATCAATCCTTGATAAGGACTTATGTGCCTTAGAAAGGCACGTACATTCCCGGACATCTGGATTTTTAATTCGCCATATATCTCTGAGTGCCAAATTTGAAATAAACTTTCTAAACAATTTAGTCTCCATAGCATCTTTTAGTTTTAATTAGGGGTTTCTTTTTTTCATATGTCTATCTAGAGGATATTGGGGAGCCATATTAAAGTCACCTCCAATAATAACATATCCCTCTGCACATTGTAATATCTTCAATTGATGGTTATCCCAGAAATTTGGACTCAGAACATTTGGAGCATATATATTACAGAATGTATAAGTGGAATTACCTATTTTTAGCTTCAACAGAAGGTATCTACCTTCTATATCCGTGTAAATTTGTAATATTTGTGCCTTCACCTTTTTTCCTATTAGGATAGCTACTCTCTTTCTCCCATGTTCTCCTGGTGAGGCAGCAACCTCTCCAACCCCGGAGGATTTCAATTTGGCGGCTTCATTTAAATCCAAGTGGGTTTCTTGCAAAAAGGCTATGGAACAGTTCATTTTTTTAAGTTGCAATAGCACTGTTTTTCTTTTAACGAGAGAGTTGATGCCCCCTATATTCCATGAAATTATATTTAAAGAATTCACTTGATCAATCATATCTATTTAATTTAATATTGAAACAAAGGCAAAAACCCAAACGGAGAGAAAAAGAGAAAAAAAAAGGGAATCTCATAAATATTTCCCGCCTCCACCTCACCCACAACACTCCCTATACCTATCCTTCCACTACTTACTCTCCTATTTACAATTAACCCATGTGAGGGATGTTCGCCCCTCAACCTTATACTTTGGGGAGGCGCCATTCAAGTGAACTAAGTAATAGAACTTTATTAATATATTTCTTAATCCTTATATTACTTTATTTTCTACCAGAAATGTTTCAGCATCCTTATGATTGTCAAAAAATATATATCTTGTCCCTTAATGTAATTTTTAACTTGACTGGGTAGATCATAGTAGCCTGGAATCCCTGATTAATAAGTTTTGTGCATAAAGGTGACATTTCTTTTCAAGGAAGTCTCATAGGAGAAGTCCTGAAAGAAATAATTTAGCCCCCCCTATTAAGATTGGTTGTGATTTCCGATAATATTGCATTAATGTCACTTTATCTTGATAATTAAGTAGTCTAGCAAGTACTGGTTTTGGTCTTGCTTCCTTGTTACTGTTAATTAGCTGACTGCCTATTCTTTGGGCCCGTTCAACTACTATACTAGGGTAGGTGGGGGGAATTCCCAAAAGTTTAGTCAAAGTTATAGAGAGAAATTCTGCCAAGTTCTCATTCCCTTTATTTTCAGGAAGCCCTATTATCTTGACATTATTCCTTCTAGAGCGATTCTCTAGGTCTTCAATTTTATACTGTAATTTTGAAATCAGAAAGTTGTTGGCCTCAAGTTTATCTCATAGCCTCACTATTATCTTCTATGTCTGAGACTCTCTGTTCGACCTCTTGAAGTCTAACTAGAGTATTGTCTTACTTAATTTGTTAATGTTAATAAATCTTGTTTGATTTCTGCTCTGAGGACTTCAAATTTAGGACTCAGGGCATTCGTAATGCTCTCAACTAAAGCTTGCCTATCTATTTGTTCGTTGCCTCTAGAATGGCTGGTAGTGCTCGGGTGTATTTCAGCCATAGTCTCTACGACCTGTTTATTTTTCTTATCTCTCGATTTCCTGGCCATAGCTGGAGAAGTGGTTTTAGTGTAAGTAGGTGAGTTAATAAATTTATCCATATAATGTGAGTGAAGGGGGGAGAGAAAAAAAAAGGGGGAGGGGGAAGTGAAGTTAGTGAGGGACTAGTGAAGGAGGGGGGAAAAAAATCCAATTTATAGTTTTTATTGTTGCTTCAAGCAGTGTCAGCCAGCTATGTCAGGAAAAAGAGAACCATATTTTAAATAAATATTTCTTGCCCTTCCCTTCCTTCCAGTATTATGTAAGAGGTAATTTATCAGAGCAAAAAAAGAACAATTTAAATTCCAACTGTTTAAATACTAACTATACCAGCAATTCCCACTAGGGTCTTTCTATATCAATAAAATCAAAAGATAAAATTATATAGTATAGAAGCAATCTCCAGGACTACTAATATGAACTATTGAAGCATACATTGATTATTTCAGCAGAGGTCAATTTAAACAATGAGCCTTAAACCTGGAATATGCAAAACAAAAGCTTTTAGTATGCTTAGAACTTATTTAGCGACTGTTAATGGATATGGGGAAGATCCCTCGGGTGTAGCGGAGTTAGGATTCAATTTTATTAAGCTTCTTCTTTGCATGTATATGCCATCCTTTGCAATTTCCCATTTCCAAAAATAATATATGTAGACAGAGTGGATGGAAATCAAACCACCTTCATGCAACACTTGCTATGCAAGAAGTCTCCAGTTAAATCCTCAAGGTTCACTTCTCCATAAGCAAGATAGAGATTAGTAGCAAATGAGAAAAAATATTTTTAAGAGATGCAAGCAAGGGTTAATAAGCCTCTGTTTAATTCACATGCTTATTACAGCTTTAGCAGTTTTTTCCATTCCCAAGCATAACACCATAAGCATTAAAGCACGATCCCAGAGGAAGAAAACAAGCCCTCTATGGGCACTACTTATTGATTAAAGTCTAACAGTTATGCCTCCTAGGGCCACTTTTCAGCATGCTTAGGTATAGACTAGCAGGGGTTAATGATAGAGGACTTTTACTTCTTTTTTTCCCTTCTCTTACTCTTTATCTATAATAAGGCTACTGAGAAAGTTTATTAGGCCTCTAATAATTTTCTGTGCTTATATCAGATTTTTGAGTTCTGTCAGGCTCAGGTGTGGAAAATAATCATACACCAAGACCTCTAGATTCAATATTTGATGTTATTAGGCCTCTCCATTTGTACTCCAAGGGCCCCCAGCTCAGTATACTTGGGTAGAGATTAGCAGGTGTTAGTAGAAAATGCAAGCAGAAAAACTGTGTATCCTTTATGTTTCAAACACAAAGCAGATTCTGCTCTTACTCGCTCCCAGCATCACACATGTAAGCATTAAGTACAGACTGCAGAAGCAAATCCCTCTTTATGCAGAGCTTGCTATTTGGAATCTTAGCAGTTATGCCCTGGCAGTCGACTTTTCAAATAAATTCAGGTGTAAGTTAGCAAGTTTAATGGACAAAAGGGCCTTTTGTAATTAGTTTAGGCATCGGATACAATAGCAAACAGCAACAAAATCAGAAAAGCCATCAATATGTAATACTTGCTATTAGGAAGTACTTTGTTTGCTGCCCAGCCTTTCTCAGGGTCAAAAGAGCGTTAATTCAGCAGCTTCTCATTCAAGCAGATCTATTAGTTGCGCTTTCAGCTCCATATAGGTCGGTCTTTGACTTTACATGAGAGGGTTTCTCATGACCCCGAGATCAGGACTCTGCTTTTTTTTTTTTTTAACCTCTGCCTCCTCGACTACCTTGTCATGATCCACACGCCAGCCGTCTCCCTCGCGCAGCACTGGTGGGAGGGAAAATTGATCGGTGGTTTTCAAGGGTAACAAACCTAAGGCAGGCTGAGTGTCATTATTATCCTATACGCCTCCTCATTCACCATGTTATTCACAGATACCCTGACATAATTGTGTGAGCTATGCCTAGGGATAGAGTAGATCTGCATATATGTATATACTCTTAGTTTCAATGTCAATTTAAACAGCTTTTAAGTTAAAAATAATTTTTGTTTGCTTTTTTGCTAATTTATGATTTATTTTTTAATGGAAACTAAAAAGACTGACATTTTTGCATATTTCAGTGTTAAGTCCCGTTTGAATCAATCTCAAAGAGAGGAGTTGGGTTTAATTGAACAGGCGTATGACAACCCGCATGAAGCCTTGTCCAGGATCAAGCGTCACCTGCTTACTCAAAGAGCGTTCAAAGAGGTAACTTTACTGAGAGCATTTGTTAACTTGTTAATGCTAATATTTTATATATATATATATATATATATATATTTTTTATTCTTGTTCTGCTAATGAATCAATGCTAGTTCTAGCTTATCCTAAATTAAATCTGAAAAATTGTGTTTTGTTAGGTTGGAATTGAGTTTATGGATCTCTACAGTCATTTGGTTCCTGTTTATGATGTGGAACCTTTGGAGAAGATCACTGATGCTTACTTGGATCAGTACTTGTGGTATGAAGCTGACAAGAGACGACTTTTTCCTCCATGGATTAAGCCTGCTGATACAGAGCCTCCACCATTGCTGGTTTACAAGTGGTGCCAAGGTGATATGTTAACTTTATTGCAATGTTTAGATTTCAAGAAATGAAAGTGCCACCAAATTATTTTGGTGGATATCCCAGTATAATATTAAATATTAATTATTATATATAACCCCAAGTTTGCTGCTATAGTTGTTGACTTTGTTTCATCCTTTGTTCTACCAATTCAGTGTCTTTCCCTGCAACCTGCAAGTATTTTACCCAAGATTTATTTACATTTATGAAACCCCCCTCCTCTTCATATGTCATAACATTTTATAGTCTGAAAACGTATCTCTTGTGGTCATCAATAACCTTTTTAAAACAGATGCGAAGGTCAAATGTTTGACCTGATCAGTGCTGAGCATTACTAGATGTTTTTATATTTTAGTGCGACTAAAACAATTTTTTTTTTATTTTATTTTTTTTATTCAAACTCTCTGCTAAAATTGTATGCATTTTTCTTTTAAATCTCTTTTCTAGGCATCAACAACCTGCAAGATGTGTGGGAAACCATTGAGGGTGAATGCAATGTAATGTTGGAGTCACGCTTTGAAAAGATGTATGAAAAAATTGACTTGACGTTGCTGAATCGTCTTTTACGTCTTATTGTTGATCACAACATTGCTGATTACATGACTGCAAAAAACAACGTGGTGATAAATTACAAAGTGCGTGCATATGGCATTAGGTGCTTCTCAATTGGTGGGAGATAATTGTAATAAGCAAATGACATTTAGGTCTCTGTAATTGTGGTGTTTTTTTTTTTGTTTGTTTTTTTTTTTTTTAATTGCCTTATTAAAATTGAAACAATTCTTTCTCCTGTAGGACATGAATCACACTAACTCTTACGGCATTATCCGTGGTCTCCAGTTTGCTTCCTTCATTGTTCAGTACTATGGTCTGGTAATGGATCTATTAGTGCTTGGATTGCACAGAGCCAGTGAGATGGCTGGTCCTCCTCAGATGCCAAATGACTTTCTTAGTTTCCAAGATGTTGCCACTGAATCTGCTCATCCGATCCGTCTGTTCTGCAGATACATTGACCGCATTCACATCTTTTTCAGGTATGTAAAGAACTTAAAATTTAAGAATGTTTCTTTACACATGGTATTAAACAAATAAATATATATATATATTTTTTACACACATGAAGAAAAACATTAATCTTTGTATATAGCAGCACAGATGACTGGGCACATCACTCCGCACTTTCTAGTTCCACAATATAGGTGTTTGGTGCTCCACTCACTGTCTTCTACAACATGCATCTGTTTAATGGATTTCTAGAAGCTGTTCTTCCTGGCATCAATATTAATTCCCTAAACTTTCATATTAAAGGGAAATTATGAAAAACACATTTAAAAATACATAACTTGCACGCTAAAACGATACTTTCCTCATAAGCGAAGCTGTCCTCTTCAATGCAGTAGTACTAGAGCATCACTGGCCCTTTATCTAATCAAAGCGTGCCCAATTGCGCCATTACACACTAGGTATAACAGCTGGCAGACGTAAAGAGCTAGTGGCTGCTGTGCAGAAGAGCAAAGCTTTGCTTACAAGGTAAGTATAGTTTTTAGACTGCCAATTATGTATTTGAAAAAAGTTTCCATGGGAAAGGCTATTCTTATCATACATAATTCTGTATTTTCTTGGAACATTTACTGTCATTTTAAATTTGTTCCAAAAATATCACCTAGCTTCCTTTTTAATTGTGAATCATAATTTACACATTTATTTTGCCTTCATCACTTTCAGATCTCAAATAATTTTTATTATATCTGCAATACTGAAATAACAGTGAATTTTTGTTTTCTTTAAATCTAGATTTTCAGCTGATGAGGCTCGGGACCTTATCCAAAGATACCTTACAGAACATCCTGATCCCAATAATGAGAACATTGTAGGCTACAATAACAAGAAGTGCTGGCCTAGGGATGCCAGGATGCGACTTATGAAGCATGATGTAAATCTGTAAGTGTTGGAGCTGTTTTGTTTTTAATTATTATTGGTTGTTGTATTTACATTTGTGCTGTTTATTAATTACCAAGGCATTTACTTTTTACAGAGGACGTGCTGTGTTTTGGGACATAAAAAATCGTCTGCCACGTTCTGTTACAACTGTACAGTGGGAGAACAGTTTTGTGTCTGTCTACAGCAAAGATAATCCCAATTTGTTGTTCAACATGTGTGGCTTTGAATGCCGTATCCTTCCTAAATGTCGCACCAGCTATGAAGAATTCACACACAAGGATGGAGTGTGGAACCTACAAAACGAAGTAAATAAACCGTAAAGTAGTTTTATTTATTAATTTATTATAATTTATATAGCTTAGCACTGATATTTTCTTACTTACAAAGCAGGTCATGATGTGCGCTTGATTTTAATAGTGCTGTTTTGTAGGTGACAAAGGAGCGCACTGCACAATGCTTTCTAAGGGTGGATGATGAATCTATGCAGAGATTCCACAACAGAGTTCGTCAGATTCTTATGGCTTCTGGTTCCACAACCTTTACTAAGGTGAGAATTTAGTTCATATTCTAATAACCAAGATGCTAAGAGTTGTAGGAAATAAGGAAAGCTGCACCAAACTATAAATCTGCAGTACAATTCTCTTCATGATTGTAACCCAATGCAAAATATCTCTCCTAATACCAGTGTTAGTTGAGAATACTCAACGAAAAAAAGGGACAGTGAACTGTTTGTTTGTTTTTTGTGTTCCTGATGATCAATTTTACCTGCTGGAGTGTATTGAATTCAGTGTTCTCCAAAGAACATTTTTCCAGCCAGGTGGCATTATGAAGTAGCCGGGTAGGGGCAGTGTAATATTTTCTAATATTATATAATTTTCTGCTATCCAAAACACAAATTGGATAATTTAACATAGATGTATTTAATGATTTGTGCAATAGAAGTTGAACATTTTTAATATTGGCTAAAATTTTAGCTAGGTGGTTAGTAAAATCAGCCGGGTGGTGCACCTGCTGAAAAAGGTTCTGGGGAGAACACTGGAATTCTTTACAAATAGTTCCTTTACATTTTTATTTTGTCATTTGGAATAGTTGCTTTTGCCTGTTGTATCTCAATGTACACTGAATTTTTCCATACTTAAAGGGATATGATACCTACATTTTTTTTCTTTCCAGATTCAGATGCAATTTTCTAATTTACTCCTATTATCAATTATTCTTTGTTCTCTTGGTATGCTTTGTTGAATGAGCAGCAATGCACTACTAGTTGCTGACTTAACACATGGCTGAGCCAATGACAATCGAGATAGAGATATATATACGTGTGTGTGTGTATATATATATATATATATATATATATATATATATATATATATATATATATATATATATATATATATATATAGCCACCAATCAACAGCTAGAACCTAGGTTATTTGCTGCTCCTGAGCTTTCATAGATAAACCTCTCAGTGAAGAATAAAAATAAGGAAGTCAATGAAATAATATAAGTAAATTGGAAAGTTGTTTAAAATTGTATTCTCTTTCAGAATCATGAAAGAGAATTATTGGGTTTCATGTCCCTTTAAGAACTGGTTATTGAAAAGCTATGTAAACACAAATGTGCTGAAGAAATCATGTCCCCAGTGGGGGTGGGGTGCCCAGAGGTACTCAAAGTATTTGTTTCACGGTGTATAGAGAGAAAAGGATGATTGTGTGTGTGTGTATGTGTATGTATGTGTTTGTGTGTGTATATATATATATATATATATATATATATGTATATATATGTATGTATCTTTATAGAGAGAGATAAAGCTAGTGTGAAGTTCTGCTCTCCCTGAAAGCTCATTTAATTTGGTTGTAGTTTAAATTAACAGACAGCTATTTCATATTCTAAAATATATCTATATAAGACATTTCCCATTTTAAAATATGTAGCTGGTATAAAAAGGCATTGGAAATAATAAACGTGGTGATGCTATATATGAAAATAAATCTTTATGATCCATATAACATAATCACATATATTTTTAACAATTATTTTAATTAATAGAAATCTTACTTTGTTTATTGCAAAATAGGAACGCCTCAAAGTGGGACTGAACGCCCCAGAAATTGGCTCCCCCCCCCTTCTTTTTCCATGTCAATCAGCTTTTCCTTGCTGATCAGACATGGAGCGTGCATACACTAGCATGGTGACACAGTGTCAGAAATAACTCTTACTGACACGCTAGTAGAGGAACTGGTGTCCCTTAGCAATGTTGATACCAGTCCTGTTAGCATGTAAGTCAAGGGAATCTCTCATAATTGCAAACCCGGTACAAATTTCAAAATGAATTTAATTTACAAAAGGATTTTTTTTTAAATTAAATGTTTACATGTCATATGACTGCAATAGCAATAAAACTGGAGTGAAACTTTACAAAATGTAAATATGACAGCAATACTACATATAATAGGATGGACTTGGACTCTGACGACGCTTCAAAAGTTAATATAGCAACCATTGCTTGTGTGATTATACGTACACGTGTTCAGAGGGGCCAGAACAACATTGGAGTGACAGGTTGCACTAAAACAGCAGCCGGATCTTGTTACAAGGGGGCATAGAAGCTGCATAAATGAATAATTGCCCACGCTCCGACCTACGAGTAATTGGAGCCTGAAGCGGTTCATTTTATGGGTAGTGGAAGCAAAAAATATTGGCTAAATATCTTAAAAAGGACAAATAACTTTTAATGCATGTATATTTATTAAATTATCCAAGATGTGTACTTTAAAAAAATAAATAAAAAATATCGGCTATAAAATGACTGTCCCTTTAAGAGGAAACTGATGGTACATGTATGCTGTCCTTTTTCTAAATATCACATCTCTCTACATGGGAAGTTAGTTGCGTTTAAAGTGATTGTAAAGTTTGTTTTTTTTAAACACAGTATATAAAATCATTCATAAAAACAGGGGCACTTTCATTTATTAAAATTTAAGACACTTCATTTGTAAAATAATTACCATTTAGTGATGGTAAACATTGTGCCGTTCCTCTGCACCTCATACTTTATTTAGCTGATGGATGACGAAACCGGCTTCATCATTCTTGCTTGACCCATGAGCTGGATGCTAAAGGGAGCACACAGTGATTGGATGAAGCCGAATTCATCATCCATCAGCTAAATAAAATAAGAAATACAGAGGAACGGCACAATGTTTACCATCCCTAAATGGTAATTATCGTACAAATGACGCGTCTTAAAAAAATTTAATGTATGAAAGTGCCCCTGTTTTTATTAATTATTTTATATGCAGTGTTTTAAATACGCAAACTTTTCAATCACTTTAAATAAAATGTTGCAAGTAGCAAGCATTGTTGAAAGTCAGTTTTAAAAAAGTGTCTGCCTTTCACTTTCAGATTGTGAACAAGTGGAACACTGCTTTGATTGGCCTGATGACCTATTTCCGTGAGGCAGTGGTCAACACTCAGGAACTACTTGACCTTTTGGTGAAATGTGAGAACAAGATTCAAACTAGAATAAAGATTGGTCTGAACTCCAAAATGCCAAGCAGATTCCCACCTGTGGTATTCTACACTCCAAAGGAACTTGGAGGCTTAGGAATGCTGTCCATGGGCCATGTGCTGATTCCACAGTCTGACCTTAGGTATTGTACTTCTAATTGACTTGTGAAATATGGATTGTAGTGTTGTCGCTATAACCGGTGTCCTAGTTTACCTCAATAGAATTTTGCACTTTTTTTTTTATAACAAATAATTAGAGTGAATGGAATTTGTATCTTTTTTTTATTATTATTTATTTATTTTACTTTATTTTTTTTATAAATTTCTTGATAATTAAACCATTATTTATACACTTTTTGAATAGGTGGTCCAAGCAAACGGATGTTGGTATCACCCACTTCCGTTCTGGTATGAGTCACGAGGAGGATCAGCTAATTCCAAATCTCTACCGTTATATTCAACCATGGGAGAGTGAGTTCATTGACTCCCAGCGAGTCTGGGCTGAATATGCCCTAAAGAGGCAGGAGGCCATTGCACAGAACAGGTAGAAACAACACTTTTCCACTCTAATCCCATGTGTATTGAGTGAAACACCTGTTTTTAGATTATTTTATTTAATTATTTTTAATTTCTTCTAGGCGCTTGACACTGGAAGATTTGGAAGATTCATGGGATAGAGGTATACCCCGAATTAATACACTTTTCCAGAAGGACAGGCATACACTGGCTTATGACAAGGGCTGGAGAGTTCGGACAGACTTCAAACAGTACCAGGTAAAGTACAAGAAGTAGAAAACTTGACTTTTACTTGAAGCTTTCTATTTGGTAAGCTCTGTATTTACAAACTAAATGGTCTACAGGTACTGAAACAAAACCCTTTCTGGTGGACACATCAGCGTCATGACGGAAAGCTGTGGAATCTCAACAACTACCGTACAGATATGATCCAGGCTCTTGGGGGTGTTGAGGGAATTCTGGAACACACCCTTTTCAAAGGCACATATTTTCCTACATGGGAAGGTCTTTTCTGGTAAGAATGGAGTTGCATTTATTTTATTTGAGATATAGTTTATATTAATGTGCAAAAGCTCTGCAAATACTAATAACTTCAATATTTTTTTTTCTTCCCAGGGAGAAAGCCAGTGGTTTTGAGGAGTCCATGAAGTGGAAGAAATTGACTAATGCTCAGAGATCTGGTTTGAATCAGATTCCAAACAGAAGATTCACTCTTTGGTGGTCTCCAACCATCAACAGAGCCAATGTAAGTTTGAGTGAAATGATTAATGATTTTAATTATTACGACTGTGCAAATCTCAATATTACAATATGTGCACATTTCCTTCCTTTTAGGTGTACGTTGGGTTCCAGGTGCAGTTGGATTTGACTGGCATTTTTATGCATGGCAAGATTCCCACATTAAAGATCTCCTTGATTCAGATCTTCAGGGCCCACTTGTGGCAGAAGATCCATGAAAGCATTGTCATGGATTTGTGTCAGGTGAGTTCTTTTCTAGGTTTAGCCACTAAAAAAGGGGTTGGGGGGTATTTTATAAATTGCAGCCTTTATGAGGATTTGATAAGAGCATACAATTTGCTTTGTTTGTTTGGCGTCCTTTTGTTGAAGAGCATACCTAGGCTCTACCTAGGCTCAGCAGCTGGAAGCTAACTGGTGAGTGGTGGCTACACTTCTGTGCCTTTTTGTCATTGGCTTACCTGATGTTCATCTAGCTCCCAGTAGTGCATTGCTGCTGCTAAGCCTACTCAACAAAGGAACCAAGTGAACAACAAAACAAATTTGATAAGGCATAAATTGGGACGCAGTTTAAAGGGATGGTAAAGTCAAAATTAAACTTTCATGATTAAGATAGGACATGCAACTTTAAATAACTTTACAATTTACATTTATCATCTAATTTGCTTTATTCTCCTGGTGGTATTTGTTAAACACTAAACCTAGGTAGGCTCATAGGCTGATTTCTAAGCCCTTGAAGGCCGCCTCTTATCCCAGTGCATTTTATAAGCTTTTCACAGCTAGGCATCACTAGTTCATGTGTGCCATAAAGGATAACATTGTGCTCACTCCCATGGAACTAAATGGCTGAAATGCAAGTTTGTAAAAAGCACTGAGATAAAGAGGCTTAGATACAAGGTAATCAGAGGTAAAACGTGTATTAAAATCAGTCAATGGACAGTCTACTTAAAAATGTTTGTTTAAAGATAGATGATCCCTTTATTACCAATTCCCCAGTTTTGCACAGCCAACATGGCTTTATTAACCTCTTAACGACCAAGGACGTACAGGGTACGTCCTACAAAAACTGTCACTTAATGACCAAGGATGTACCCTGTACGTCGTCATGGGTTTCAAGCGGTCGAAGCGATAGTGATCACTTCCAGCCGCTTTCAGGGTATTGCAGCAATGCCTCGATATTGAGGCATTGTGCAATACCTTTTTTTTTTTTTTTTTTAACAACCGATGCAGAGAGAGCCCTCTGTGGTCTTCTTTGCATCGGTCAGCGATGGTTCCGATCATTGGTGGGTGGGAGCCATATGTATGTGTGTATACACACACGCACACACATATAATCACACAGTGCTGTAATAAGCGCTCACCTGAAAAGTCCGATGCAAACTGAAGAACCAGCACAATGGAGCGTGTGCGGGGACACACACCCTTTCTTTAATTCAGCCAATACCCTGGCTGCTACGACGGGCGGAACTGCCAATCACGCCCCAAACAGCAGTAAGAGCAACAAATAATCCAGAGTGTAGTAGCGCTCAGGGCTCAGCACCAGTTGCAAAGAAAACGGTCGAATCCCAAGCAAGGCGTAAAAAAAAACCTTCCAAACTTTATTCCAAAAGATAAAAGCATACAAGTAGAATAGTCAGCACACTGCTTTATTTTCAGGAGTCTGAGGACGGGCGTTGTAGCCCGAAAACATTCACTCTGTTATTTAAATAAGTTTTTTTCACACGGTGAGTGCCTCTATTTTGGACTCGTACATAGATAATGAGTGCACCCCAATATTGAGTTCTAACAAGTGAGTGCTGGTATTTTTTGGAGATATATATACTTTTTGCCTCTGTGATTACCTTGTATTTAAGCCTTTTCCGATTGCCCTTTATCACATGGCTAATTATGTATTCTCTATTGACTTGTATTTTAGCTAATTAGTGCTGTGTTCTGCACAACTCCATGGGGGTGAGCACAATGTTATCTATATGGTCTATATGGATTAGCAATCTCTTGTTGGGAAAAGCTAATAAATAAGCATGTGATAAGGGGCGGTTTGTAGTGGCTTAGAAACAGGCATAAATTTAGAGATTTAAATGTTATAAAGTATATTAATATAACAATGTTGGTTGTGCAAAGCTGGGGAATGTGTAGTTTAAAGGCATTATCTTTTTAAACAATAACAATTTTGGTGTACACGGTCCCTTTTTTAAGGTAGGTTTTTCCCATTGTTGATTTTATTTTTTTATATAGGGTATTAACTTTTGCTTAAAAAAACAAATGGAATTTGGAATTTTACAAAGTGTAGATGCTTGTTTTTATCATTAATTTTCCTATGATATTTTCTCTTTGAGTAATTAACTGTTTAGCATACAAGGCCTTTAACCCGATTGGATGAAAGCTGTTAGGGACATTGAAAGAGGATTTATCTTACTGTTGTGTTTGTTTGATGGCTTTGTTATAGGTGTTTGACCAGGAGCTGGATGCTTTGGAAATTGAGACTGTTCAGAAGGAAACCATCCACCCCAGGAAGTCCTACAAGATGAACTCTTCTTGTGCAGATATTTTGCTTTTTGCTTCTTATAAGTGGAATGTGTCCCGTCCCTCCTTGCTTGCCGATTCCAAGTATGCATCTAGTTTATCCTTTTTGATCACTTGTCTTTTAAAACCATACGTCCCTTCCACATATTTGTACACTTTGACTATCTAATCCTTAAAGCGACAGTCTACTTGTTTTTTGTTTTTTTTATTGTTGAAAAAGATAGATAACTACTTTACTACCCATTCCCCAGTTTTGCATAACCAAGGTAATATTAATATACTTTATAACCTCTGTTTGCCTGTTTCTAAGCCTCTGCAGGCCACCTCCTATCTGAGTCGTTTTTATTAGCTTTTTAAATCTTGCACAGCATCCAGTGCAAGTTCATGTGTGCCATATAGATAACATTAGGCTCACTCCTATTATTCAGAAACCAGCACTAATTGGCTAAAATGCAAGTTTGTAAAAATCACCAAGATAAAGGGGATAGTCTGCAGAGGCTTAGATACAAAGTAATCAGAGGTAAAAAGTATATTAAAGGGACAGTAAACCTTAAAAATAATGTTATATAATTCTGCACATAGTGCAGAATTATATAACATTATTTAGGTGCTATAGCCATAAAAGCATTTTTTACCCGTTTAATTTGCTAAAATACGGCACTTTTACAGACCCGCTCTCTGCTGAGCGGGTCTGTCACAGGAGCGAGCTGCACTTAGTCTTATGGCGCGGTCGGGCCGGGCTGTGACTATACAGCTGGCCCGATGCGCTGACTAAATATAACAGACCCGCTCAGCAGAGAGCGGGTCTGTAAAAGTGCCGTATTTTAGCAAATTAAACGGGTAAAAAATGCTTTTATGGCTATAGCACCTAAATAATGTTATATAATTCTGCACTATGTGCAGAATTATATAACATTATTTTTAAGGTTTACTGTCCCTTTAATATAAGTGTTGGATTATGCAAAACTGGTGAATAAGTAATATTATCTCTTTAAACAAAAACAATTTTCAAGTAGACTGTCCCTATAATTATTGCTTCACTATAGATATGCAATTCTTTGTGTTAACTTCTATATTTTAACAAAAACTCACATTGTACTTGCTTTGTCACAGAGATGTAATGGACAGCACCACCACACAGAAATACTGGATTGATATTCAGCTGAGGTGGGGAGACTATGACTCTCATGACATAGAGAGATACGCCCGAGCCAAGTTCCTGGATTACACCACTGATAACATGAGTATCTACCCCTCTCCAAC
Organism: Bombina bombina; assembly: GCF_027579735.1. Classification (NCBI taxonomy): domain Eukaryota; kingdom Metazoa; phylum Chordata; class Amphibia; order Anura; family Bombinatoridae; genus Bombina; species Bombina bombina. Next base: position 246,235,345 of record NC_069501.1, read on the forward strand.
TGGTGTTCTGATTGCTATAGATCTGGCCTACAACCTTCACAGGTAATTGTTTTGTGAAAATTTATTTTGCACACTGTTAGTGATTCAGTTTTGCTTTAGGACATGTTCTGGTGTTTGAAATTTTATAGGTGATGGTATGTTCTGTTTTACTTTTGTAGTGCCTATGGTAATTGGTTCCCTGGAGGCAAACCCCTGATACAGCAAGCAATGGCAAAAATAATGAAAGCCAACCCTGCCCTTTATGTACTGCGTGAACGCATCCGCAAGGGATTACAGCTGTATTCATCTGAACCCACTGAACCTTACCTCTCTTCTCAGAACTATGGAGAACTGTTCTCCAATCAAATCATTTGGTTTGTGGATGATACAAATGTATACAGAGTCACCATCCATAAGGTAAAGTTTGCTTATATATATATATATATATATATATATATATATATATATATATACGTGTTAATGGATTAGGAATTTGCTTGTTGTGGTTTTTTTTTTTTTTTTTTTTTTTGTGAGGGGTGGAGTTGAGATTCCGGTAAATGTTAGTTTAGCATATACTAACATACTTCTGTATTTTTTTGTTTTGTTTTTTTAGACCTTTGAAGGTAACTTGACAACAAAGCCAATCAATGGTGCAATTTTCATCTTCAACCCAAGAACTGGACAACTTTTCCTAAAAATTATTCACACTTCTGTGTGGGCTGGACAAAAGCGATTGGGACAGGTATGTAAGACAGTATAACTGGTAGCACGTGTGCATATTGAAGTCCTGTATTTAAATATTTTAAAAAATGTTTTTTATGTACAATGCTGATTATTTGGATAAAAAAAAATGTATTATGTATAAATGGTTTGTGTTACTTTCTCAACTTAACTAGTGTTGACAGTAATTCACGGTATAAGTTGGAATTTATATGGTTTGATTTTAATTTCAGCTGGCCAAGTGGAAAACTGCAGAAGAAGTAGCTGCTTTAATTAGGTCTTTGCCAGTGGAGGAACAGCCTAAGCAAATCATTGTTACTAGGAAGGGCATGTTGGATCCTCTTGAGGTAAATGCTTGCAAAAGATTAATATTAACTTCAAATTGTACATAACTAATGCAAGAATTTTTAATTTAAAATGTTCTTAAGACCTGCTGCCAATGTGGCTGTGTGCGCTAGCATTTTTCAGTTGCGCGTGATCAAAGGATCATTACTAGTTGCAAATATCATGCACACTACACTGCCTAACAGCCATATAATTAATTACATCTGACTTATGAAAAATCTAATGTTTCTATTTTAGGTGCACTTGCTGGATTTCCCTAATATTGTGATCAAAGGATCTGAACTGCAGCTGCCTTTCCAGGCCTGTCTAAAAGTGGAGAAATTTGGTGATCTCATCTTAAAGGCCACAGAGCCTCAGATGGTTCTCTTCAATCTTTATGATGACTGGCTGAAGACCATATCTTCATATACGGTATATGAAACCCTTTTTGTTTTAATTTTGGATTTCTCTTATAGGTTAACTAAATTTTACTTTGTTACCTTATTTACCTTTTGCTTTGCTCAAATCATTGCTGCAGGCGTTCTCTCGTTTGATTTTGATTCTACGAGCTTTACATGTCAACAATGACCGTGCAAAAGTGATCCTGAAGCCTGACAAAACCACAATTACAGAACCTCACCATATCTGGCCGACTCTCACAGATGAAGAATGGATAAAGGTTGAGGTTCAGCTAAAGGATCTTATCTTGGCAGACTATGGCAAAAAGAACAAGTAAGAATTCCTACTCCATGTGTCATGATTTTAAGGCAGACATGCATTACATTAAACACCTACATGTTACGTTGTTGGCTGGGAAGACGCATCTTTTTAGTAGTAAGGACATTACAAAATACACTTTTGAAAAATAAGTAGTGGCCATACATAAATACCTGACATTGTGTGCGCAAGACTTCCAGTTGATCCTGCTGTAAGTGTTGGAACGGTTTCTGGATATATTCCTCAGTTAGCAAGCACCATATATTTTTACTTAAAGGGTCAGTCTAGTCAAAATTAAACTTTCATAATTCAGATAGGGCTGGACATTTTGAGCAACTTTCCAATTGACTTTATTCATTACGTTTGCTTTGTTCCCTTGGTGGTATTTTTTAAAAGCTAAACCTAGGTAGGCTCAAACTGATTTTTAAACCGTTAAAAACCGCCTCTTAGCTCAAAGCATTTTGAAAGTTTTTTTCAGTTAGACAGTACTAGTTCATGTGTGTCATATAGATAAACATTGTGCTCACTCCCGTGGAGTTATTTAGGAGTCTGCACTGATTGGCTAAACTGCATGTCAGTCAAAAGCACTGAGATAAGGGGGCAGTCTGCAGAGGCCAAAATACAAGTTAATCACAGAGGTAAAAGAAATATTAATATAACTCTTATAATTCTTGTGTAGACTGTCCCTTTAAGATGTTTCTTTGACTAAGCAAGTAAGCCTACATCACTTAGCTGTGAACTTTGCCTTTATCAAAGACTTTAAAAGTTTTTTTCCCACCTGTGCTAATTTAATGTAGACAACGGATTTATTTTAAGGTAGTTCTGTACATGTATTTAATAACGAAGGCATTTTTTAATCATTTTTTTAAATATGAACATTTGTTTTTTTACAGTGTGAATGTGGCTTCCCTCACACAGTCTGAAATCAGAGACATTATACTGGGTATGGAAATATCTGCTCCCTCTCAACAAAGACAGCAAATTGCAGAGATTGAAAAGCAAACAAAGGAGCAGTCACAACTTACTGCCACACAAACACGTACGGTCAACAAACATGGAGATGAGATCATCACCTCCACTACAAGCAACTACGAGACACAAACGTTCTCCTCCAAGACAGAATGGCGTGTCAGGTATGGTTCTGAATAAAATAAATTGTTTACACAAGGCAACTTTTTGTGTCTTAAAGCTTTTTTTCTACATTAGATTCATGTTTCTTTGCTGTTAAACCTTCAGCCTTTTCCCTGCTTAAAGTGATGGTGAAGTTTCCAGTTCTTATAAATGGATCTGTAATGGCTGATATTTTAGATGGGCTTCAAAACTAGTGTTTTTTTTTTCTTTCTTTTTTTCCAAAGGCTTTATTGAAAATAAAAAGGTACAATACAATTAAAACCAACTAAACATAAATCAGAAATAAAAATTGATAAACAAAGATAATCAGTTATACAAGGCTGTAAATAGATTGTCACTCGTGATGGTTACATTCCTAATGTATATTCAGAAAGGATCCTTTGGGCCGCATCCTTCGGCTCAGTTTTTCCATGTCCCATGTATATTTCTTTACGGCTGGGGTGTGTGTGTGATCAAGGCAGCTACTAAACTTGAGTGTCATTTACCCCCCTGTGCATCGTATTTTGTATGTGTTGTTTAGTATTCGTGGCGTGAGTTCTCGGCTGATGAGTGTAATAATATTAAGCCAACTCTATTGAAGCTATATATTCTTCTTGGTAAAATACCATATGGTGATAGAAATCAATTCAATTTGTTTGTTGGAAGTGGCATTTGTCTAGTGATATTAATCTAGAGACATTTTTGTCTCCATTCCGAAATTGTTGGGATTTGTGATGTTTTCAATAGTCTAGGAATCGGATGTTTGGCTCCGCTGATCATTATATATATTGGCATTTAAGATTTGGTGATTTATTAAATATGTATATCTTTGGGTCTAGGTTCTGTGCTACAGTCCGTGATATTTCTTTTACCACGTCTTCCCAGTATTTGACACGGTGTGGGCAGCTCCATCAAACATGTTAGTGTACCGTCTTGCCCGCATCCCCTCCAGCATAATTTACTAGTGTGTGGGAACATTTTGCTCAACCTCTGTGGATATAAATACCATCTGGTTAGTAGTTTCATGTTAGTTTCTGTAGTGCTCATAGAAGATGGTGATTTTCTCATTTGTTTAAGTATGATTTGCCAATCTCTAACAGATATTGTGATTTTGAGTTCTTTTTCTCAAGTTTTGGTAGGGGTTTTGAGTGAAGTTCTATCAATATTCTATAAGACAAGGACAAACCTTTTTTAGAAAGTCCTGGGGAGTGGCAGAGGGCTTCAAAAGGTAATAGTGGTCTAATTCTTGTTTGCTCGTGTTACTTTGTATAAAATGAGCCATTTGGAAATATGTGTACCAATTTTGTGCTGAGGATGGTAGTTTGTCCTTAATCTCTAATTCTGGAAATAATTTCCCGTTATTTAGTAATGCGTAAATTGGGATATGAGTGAATGGTTGCTATAGTGGTTTCAGGTATTGTCTGTAGTGTTGGTATATCCGGATTGAATAGGAGTGGTGTTAGCGGAGAGGGTATGCTGGATAGTCCTTTTTTCCCTTTGAACATTTTGTCACATGTTTTAAGTGTTTCTAAAGTGTTCCAGGCCCAACCCATTCTTTATGTTCTATGTCTTTGCACCAATCTATTATTCTTGTCAGGTGAGTTGCTATCCTATAATAAGAGAGATTTGGTACCCCTAGACCCCCCATTATCTCGATCCCTGAACATAATATATTTGGCCAATCTAGGTTGTTTATTGCGCCATATGAACGCAACAGAGAGGTTTTGGAGAGATGTAATATATGTCTCTGATAATTGTCTGGGTAATGTCTGAAAGAGGTAGAGAATTTTTGGCAGTGTAGTCATTTTAAAAGCATGGATACGTCCGAGCCATGAGAGAGGTTTCGGACTCCAGTTCTGGAGCTCCATCTGGAGGTCTTTGAATAATTTTTGATAATTGAATGTGAATAATTCTTGTGGGGATCTTGCTATCTGGATCCCTAAGTACTTAATGGATTTCTGCTGTATGGAGAAGTGATATGTGTTTTTAATCTGTTGTGTCTCTGCATCTGGTATTGCTATACTTAAGATTTCTGATTTAGTAGCAAAAGTAGTGGGGGTTTTTTGTTTTGTGTGTGTTAGCTAATGGTTTGAACTGTTCTCCAATAGCCATACAGCATTCGCACAATTTTCTTTACATAAAAAAAAAAAAAAAATTAAATACATTTTTATATATATATATTTTTTTTCAGTTTGGAGCTAGAGTACTGCTATTAGAATTTTGTTGTTATATTAAAAAGTATGTTATAGCGCATCTTCATTAGAATGGTTTAATTAAAGTCCATCTAAAATATAATTTAGATTCCGTATTTGATAATACGAATTGGAAACTTTGCCATCACTTTTAAGGAAATCTGTTTTGTTCATAACATCTATATTGTAGCTGGGAAAGTGCAATGCTAAGATTTAGTTGTAACATGTTATTACTTTACAGGGCAATATCTGCTGCAAATCTTCACCTCCGAACCAACCACATCTATGTATCTTCAGATGACATTAAGGAGACTGGCTATACTTACATTTTGCCCAAAAATGTGCTAAAAAAATTCATCTGCATCTCTGATCTGAGAGCCCAGGTCAGTGTACTTTTGAAAATATTTATAGTTGAGAGTATGAATCTTGGCAGGGTTTGTTTTGTTTAAATATTTGCATAAATAACATCCAACAGAGGAGTTATTAAATTATGTTTGTTTCTTATATTTTTGTAATGTTGAGTGCTGTGGTTCACTATTAAGTTTTAAATACAAATGGCACATATATGTTGTGTTATTGTCTGTGTGCACTTGTGCCTAGGTAAGATTCCCATTTTCCAAAGGGCTATCTTCACTTCTTTCCTTTCATACTTTTAAGTTGCATGCTGTGCCAAGACCTGTACACGTCACCATTTCATTTTCATGAGGACTTGGTCTCTAGTAATAGCTGGTGTGCACAGAGAGGCCTGATTTTGACTTAATGGTATGGTCCACTTGAAAATTGTTATTGTTTTAAAAAAGATAGTTATGCAAAATTTGGGGAATGGGTGATAATGGGATTATCTAACACTATTATATTAATATACCTTTTACCTCTGTGATTACAAGGTTCTACAAACTGCTTCCTTATCTCAGTTCTCTTTGGCAGACATACATTTTAGCCAATCAGTACTGACTCATAAATAGCTCCAAGGGAGTGAGCACAATGTTATCTATATGGAACACATGACCTAGCACTGTCTAGCTGTGAAACTGTCAAAATGCACTGAGATGAGAGGTGGCCTTCAACAGCTTGGAAATCAGTTTGAGCCTACCTAGGTTTAGCTTTCAATAAAGAATACCAAGATAACAAAAGTATATTGAAAAGTTGTTAAACTTTTCATGATTCAGAGCATTCAATTTTAAACTTGACTGTCTCTTTAAAGGCAATTGTTACTCTGGGTCAAGCAACATAATTAAGGACTAAAAACAATATAGTGATTAAAAAAAAAATGTTCCCTCAAACTACCACTATTTTCACATGTTTAGCAGAGGGATGCCCACTGAAATAGTAAAGGCTTGAAGAGTTTGCTTGCCAAAACCCAGTCTGAGGTTACTCAGATTGTAGCTGGAACACTGTCGGAAAAAAAAAGTCTCATCTGCGTGTGGTGCAGAGTTGTGCTATTTTAATAGCTCTGCTACCTTGAGCTCAGGCCCTGTAGCTTATTTCTTACCAGCTTATTGTCGTGCTTTAGGTCCCCGAGTTAGAAAGCCACAGGCAGGTATTGCAAGCTGCTCTGGGCTAGCCTCCTATCTGTAAGCAAAGACAATAGGAAGTTAAGGTTCCTGCCATTGTATTAATACAGCGAGCTGAATCCTTTTCATGATTAACCATAGACTGCGTTCTGATAGCTCCGCCTCATACACCACTCCATAACTGCCCTAACCAACTTCCTAAACCCAGAAAATCTATTGCATAACCGATACATTATCAAGGTATCTTTGTTGCATTACATAGTATGACTATGGGCATGTGTTGAGCCCAAAATGTTGCTTTGTGTATGTGTGTTGTTTTTTTCCTCCCCTCCCCCTCTCTAAAGCATTGTTACTTTTTCCAGATTGCAGGTTATCTGTATGGTGTTAGTCCTCCTGATAACCCTCAGGTGAAGGAGATTCGCTGTATTGTTATGGTACCTCAATGGGGAACCCATCAGACTGTTCATCTCCCTACCCAATTGCCACAACATGAGTATCTCAAGGTAAATAAACTGCAATCAGAACTGACCACAATTCTTTAGACTTGTGTTGCATAACATTTATACATAAAGGGCTGAACAAAATTTTCTCCCTTTTGGGGTTTAAAAAAAAAAAAGTAACAATTCATTGAAACATTGTGGTACCTGTCACAAGACCCTATCAAGATTCCACATCACCCCCATCACCTACATATTACTAATCACTGGGTGTCCCAGGCTAAAATATCTTTAGTAAACATTAATCAGACTGTGAATGCTACTGATGCTCAATATATCAAAGTATGTCAACAAGAATATCAGAAAAGCAAAAATGCACATTATCTAACTGTTCATTAACCGCAATCAATGTTTAGTACCAACTTTCAGGTAAGTTTGTTGAACAGGATCTGTACTATATATGTGAACATATTGGCTAGAGTTAGCTAGCGTGTACTGCATCAAATACAAAGCGTAACATGAACGTTACTCTCCTCTAGGAAATGGAACCTTTAGGGTGGGTTCATACTCAGCCAAATGAGTCTCCTCAGCTGTCCCCTCAAGATGTCACTACACATGCTAAAGTCATGGCGGATAACCCTGCTTGGGATGGAGAAAAAACAATAATCATTACGTGCAGGTATGTATGTTTTAAATGACTTTACGTTTAATGCGGTTTCACAAATCTGATCACATGCTCTTGACATCAATTTTATTTCTAATAGTTAATAAGTTCAGCAAGATGTTTATTAAATTTGCAGTAAATTCAGATTAGGTCAATTTTATGTAAGTTTCATTAAACATTTATTTATATAAGAAATGCATGCCTCAAATTTTTGAATGCTCCATGTCACAATGTGTGTTTTTTTTTTTTTTTTTTTTCTCTTTCTTTAGTTTCACACCAGGTTCATGTACGCTGACAGCTTATAAACTGACACCCAGTGGATATGAATGGGGACGTCAAAATACAGATAAGGGAAACAATCCAAAAGGGTACCTTCCATCTCACTATGAGCGAGTTCAGATGCTGCTATCTGATCGTTTCCTTGGTTTCTTCATGGTACCAGCACAGGCATCCTGGAACTACAACTTCATGGGTAAGTGCTGTACTTCTAAAAGTGATGAAGCCATCTGACCCTGGGATTTTTAATATAAAGGACAATCGTTTAAAAAAAAAAAAAAAAAAAAAAAGTCTTGCAGCTTTTTTTTTTCTTTTTTGGGTGGTCAACCATACTAATACTTCTATTTCCAGCAGCATATAGATTCGACGAGTTAGTCTGTTCTTTAGTGCATTTTTTGGCCATGTTTTTCATGATTGGTTTTGCTGCAAGTTTGGCAAACTGCTGAGAGAACTACAGATGAAAGGGACACTAAAGTTAAAATTAACCAAACTGACAGACAAGATGCATGGTGGCTGTTATTTAAGAAGTAATCTACCAATTAATTCCATCTATATAGCGATACAAATGTAAATGTCTTAAATGCTTTTAGGAAAGCTTAGTTACTGTCTACTAATATTGGTCTCATTGAACTATCTGTCATTAAGTGGCTATGTCTTCTGTGAAGGTCTTGTTTATTCTTTTGTATTGTTTAAATATCATCAATAAAAATTATTTAAAATAAAGTTAAAATTAAATTAGTGTGCACTATCTAAATCATGAAAGTTTAAACAACTTCCCAAATAAACTTCCATTATCTAAATGTGCATAATCTTTTTAGGTGCACAGTTCTGAGGCGCCAGCTCCTACTGAGCATATACAAGATTCACAGAATATCTATATGTGCATTTTGTGATTAGCTGATGGCTGTCACAGTAAGCAGTGGGAATGACAATTTAACAAACTTAAATTTGTCAGGGAAAAAAAGACACTAATTTGAAATTCAAATTAAGTGCCTTTGCATTGTCTTTATATTATGCATTTGTCATGTTTGCTATTCTACTGTGTTTAGTGGTCCTTTAATTATGGAGTTAATTATGTAAGTGCCCATTTTAAATGATGTTCACATGGAGGAGTTCTGTCACGTTACAATACCACACTTTTTTTAGTGGTACTTTACATTCCTGTAGCTAAACAAATGTGCAGCCATTGAGCCATTTCACATTCTGGAACACAAACACACGCACTAGAATTCCCAGACTTTTTAATTTATTTTTTGCTTCTGCAATTCAAACACTTTAACTTGCCGTTCCTATTTTTTTTTTTTTTTTTAAATAGCTAAATTTTTAAGTGTAGAAATTTTGTCCCATTCTCCAAAGAAAGGCAAAATATGAAATCTGTAACCCAAGTTTTCAAAATGCTGCAAATTGTTTGAACAATTTGTGATTTGCATGTGTTTTGTATTTGGCCTCACTAGGGAGTGTGGGGCAAGCAACATTTGTACACAAAAGCAATAAACCTTTAATTTGCTTTCAAATAATGGATACACTATCCTCCGATAAGAAGCAAAATGATGTTAAAGGCCTCCACGTTAATTCGCTCCTTGTAGGGTGGGTGGAACCGTGGGATTCAGAGGAATGAAAATTAAATGGCCTTTAAATTCTAAATCGATGCTAGATTTTATGATATATTTAAAGCAAATATTAGTCTGAAAATATGTACAGACTGACCTCGTTTTATTGCGATTCGCTTTATTGTGCTTCGCAGATAATGCTCTTTTTACAAATTGAAGGTTTGTGTCAACCCTGTGTCGAGCAAGTCTATCTGTGCCATTTTTTTTAATCTATATATAAGGACCTTGTGGAAAAGATGTTGAGTGACTAAAGTATGCAACAGCTTTGTGGAATATAGCAATTGTAAGCCTGGTGTCTGCACTCCAATTCTAACTAACTCGAAAGCTCACAATTATTCATAACAAGAAAATTGAGCAAAATAATCAACATATATATTACAAAGTTGTTGTTTTTTTGTTTTTTTCTGGTTTAAACTACACAAACTTTTTACATTACTCCCACAAATGGTTTAATGTCCCTTTTTTAAATTTATTACAGAATAATTTTAGTATTCCTTTCTTGAGATTTTTTTTCTATTTTGTTACTATCTCATTACAAGCACTTATCTTGTCTTTTACTTTAATATAGGTGTTCGACATGACCCCAACATGAAGTATGAGTTGCAGCTGGCCAATCCCAAGGAGTTTTACCATGAAGTTCACAGGCCGTCTCACTTCCTGAATTTTGCCCTGTTGCAAGAGGGTGAGGTGTATTCAGCTGACCGTGAAGATCTGTATGCATAAGTGCTGCATATGAATATACTGAGGACTTTATCACTGTTGATATTCAACATATGGATTTTAGCACAGGTTGAAGATCCCTCCAGCTTTCTTCATGCCTCATTACCTGGCTCATTTTGTGTTTCAGATTTTTGGTTCCTCTGGCTTCAACTGTAGAAATTGTATGGATATCTGTATTGTGAATATGTTTTTGAAGGCATTGTGTCCTTAACAATTTTGATCTAATAAATTTTTTTTATAAATGTTCTGTGTTTTGCCTTTTCCTTAAAGTAAGTAAACTTTCTGTTGAACATTATTAAACCCTGGAACAGAAGTAACTTTGCATCTCTTCACGCTTATGGGCTTATACATCGGTAACCTATGTTATTGGTTGTAATCTGTTTTGAAACTAGTTTTACTGGTTACTGTGCTTTGCCAAGCTCTAACTGAATTGGCTGAATGTTGCAAAGGATAACAAAAAAAGACACTGCACAAATATTCAGTAAGGTAAATAAGTGGATGAAGGTACATTACCACTATTATGGGATTGTTATACAATCAATCTGTAGTCCAACACTAATAGAAACTAAAAACAAAATCCAAGGACAATCCTATTAAATCTATTTAGTAAAAATACATAAAGCAGGTGAGGTAGCAAGCACAGAATGCACTTCTAATAACTTAAACATCTGTTTCATCTCCCCTGCTCTGACCCCCCTTTCCCTAGAGAAGTTGCATATAATTTACAGTATAAGCTGCATTTTAATTATATTTGGCTACCTGTTTGTGGTCTGTTGTCAACACTTTTTCCAGACAGCAGCACACTCCTGTGTGTAATTCCAGGCTTCCTTTACTCATGTTTATCTTCCTCTGCAGAGCTTTACCAAAGCTTACACAATCTAGGTGCATTCCTCGCAATGACCGCATGAGTGCAAAAGATCATTCAGGCAAGCCTTTTCTTTCCACCTACTCTTTTAAATTGCAGTATTATATTGCAAACCTGGAAATATTGGCATAAAGTGGCATACTGGTTTAATAGAAAATGTAAGCTTACAATGGTTCTAGACAATAAGAAGATACAATGACTAAACAAGCCAGATTTTAGTTACTCTAATGTAATTTTTGATGAGTTCAGATCTATCATAAATCGTAATATAGAGAACCCAATAGGCAGGATTGGGCACATTTATACTAACTGCATATTACCATCGATATTATAACTTGAAACAAAATATATAGGTTATTGTAAGTCACAGTTACTATTCTGAACTGGGCAATTGAGAAATATTAATAGAACAGGGGAATAAGTCACAGTTCAGCTTCAGATATTATTCAGACTATTTAACAAACAAATCTTTGCAGGAGACAATTTAAAGTGCATCATTTTTAGGGTAGTCCAATCCTGAGTCATTATCAAGTGTCCAATTCTTACCTTATTTTTATTTATTTTTGTAGTCCGCAAATTTTGATACTAAATGTTTGTTTATGGAATGTATAAGTAACATGAATTTGTATTAGTAATGCAATCGAATACAAATATATGCTCATTATTTAATTCACAATTATACCAGCAAGGAATGAGCCAAACAAATGACTGACCCTTAGCCAATCACATGATTTTAAACCCTTTAAAAAGCCCATTAGTATTAAGGGTAGCTAGAGAGCTAGGAGTACGGCTAGGAAGCCGAAACGCGCAAGCTGTTCTACTAACTAAGGGCATGTTTGTCTTTTGATACATGTTATGTTCCTGTTTTAACAAATGGAAATAAAGCTTATACTGTTTTACTGCGGCTCCCAACTTTTTCAATAACAAGATACTGTCTTAAAGGTACAGGATTCAGATAGGTCATGCAATCCTGAACAACTTTTATCATCAAATTTGTTCTCTTGGTATTCTTTGTTGAAAGCTAAACCTAGGTAGGCTAATTTCTACGCCCTTGAAGGTTGCTTCTTATCACAGTGCATTTTTACAGTTTTTTTACAGCTAGACAGCGCTTGTTAATTTGGGCTATGGTAGATAACATTGTCCTCACTCCTGTGGAGTTGAGTCATCACTGATTGGATAAAATGCAAGTCTGTCAAAAGAACTGAAATAAGGGGGCAGTTTGCAGAGGCTTAGATACAAGGTAATCACAGAAGTAAAAAAACATTTGTTTACTTGAAAATATTTCTTCTACTAGATACGAGTCCACGGATTCATCCTTGTGGGATATTATCCTCCTGCTAACAGGAAGTGGAAAAGAGCACCACAGCAGAGCTGTATATATAGCTCCTCCCTTCTCTCCACCCCCAGTCATTCTCTTTGCCTATGCTAGTAATAGGAAGGGTAAAGTGATAGTTTTTATTTTCTTCAAGCAAGATTTTGTTATTTTCAATGGCACCGGTGAGTGCTATTTTTTTCTCAGGCAGCAGATGGATGAAGATTTCTGCCTGGAGACTGATGATCTTAGCAATTGTCACTAAGATCCAGAGAAGTTCCCACAGAATGGCTGAGGAGTACTTGAGAAGCTTCAGTGTGGGGAACGTTTTTTTTCATGCTACAAGCATTGAGGTATGTTCAGTCATTTTTTTCTGGAGAGACTGTGTTATTTCAGAACTGGCTGACAGTATTCCCATAAGGGAAGGGGTAAGCAGTAATCCTACATGTGATAGAAGGGTATTACTGGGACCTGTATGTTATGGGCTGAAAATGGTTGACACTGATCACATAATGTTTTTGAGCAAAACGATTTTGTGTTTAGAGGACAACTTAACGTTTTTTGTGTGCAAACGTTTTAATGTTTTGATGGCACTGGAGGGTTTCACATGGCTTTCAATAATAGGTTGGGTACATGAAGACCCACACGGCTAGGTTCTAGACCACTTTACAGCGGTTTTTACTAGTCAGAGAGACCTCAATATTGATGGACGGGGCCTAATTTCGCGTCTCGGATGCGCAGTTGAATTTCCAATGCAAGCAGCAAGCTTCAGCTCCGGAGGGCCTAAGCTGAAAGATTTGGCCCAAACGAAGTGATAGAGTGTATTATCAGACCCCTGAGGGCAGGTAGGCGCCGCAGCAGAGCTGTGGCGAGGTGCAGGGGGTTGATTTGTTACTTTCATAACGTTTTTGAGTAACGTTTTTTTTTTTCAGTAAGGGTTAAGCTTTCTTTACTTGTGGTGCAATCTTAGCTAGCAAGATGACACATATATCCTAAAATGGTGATAATTATAACATTTTAGTGCAGTTTTGCAGAAATTGTATGCTTTTTTACTCTTAGGCACAGTACCATTTTTCAGATTGTTGTTTTTTTCACTAAATAAAGTGTTTTCAAGACAGTTTGTGGTCATTACTAGTCTGTTTCAACATGTCTGACATTGAGGAAAGTCAATGTTCTATGTTTTTAGAAGCCATTGTGGAACCCCCACTTAAAATGTGTCCCTAATGTACTGAAAGGGCTTTACATTGCAAAGAACATATTTTAGGTGATAAAAGTATGTCTCAGGATGATTCTCAGTCTGAAGAGAATCCGGTTATGCCATCCAATTCTCCCCAAGTGTCACAACTTTTAACGCTAAAGCGACACCTAGTACTTCTAGTGCGTCTAATTCTTTTACCCTGCAAGATATGGCTGCAGTTATGTCTACTACTCTCACAGAGGTATTATCTAAACTGCCAGGTTTACAGGGTAAGCGCAGCAGGTCAGGTATTAGAGTAAATGCTGAGCCCTCTGATGCTTTATTGGCCATCTCCGATGTACTCTCACAGTGTTCTGAATTAGGGGTAGGGGAATTGCTGTCTGAGGGAGAGCTTTCAGACTCAGGAAAGATGTTCCCTCAAAACAGACTCAGATGTGACGGCCTTTAAATTTAAGCTTGAACACCTCTGCTTGTTGCTCCGGGAGGTTTTAGCGACTCTGGATTATTGTGACCCTATTGTCATCCCCCCAGAGAAATTGTGTAAAATGGATAAGTATCTTGAGGTCCCTACTTACACGAATGTTTTTCCAGTCCCTAGAAGGATTTCGGACATTGTTACTAAGGAATGGGATAAACCAGGCATTCCGTTCTCTCCCCCTCCTACTTTTAAGAAAATGTTTCCCATATCTGACACCATTCGGGATTCCTGGCAGATGGTCCCTAAGGTGGAGGGAGCTATTTCTATCCTGGCTAAGCGTACAACCATACCTTTTGAGGACAGTTGTGCTTTCAAAGATCCTATGGATAAAAAATTAGAGTGTCTTCTAAAGAAATTGTTTATTCATCAGGGTTTTCTTCTACCACCTATAGCGTGCATTGTTCCAGTAACTACTGCAGCAGCTTTTTGGTTTTTAGGCTCTAGAGGAGTCTCTTAAGGTTGAGACCCCATTAGATGATATTTTGGATAGAATTAAGGCTCTCAAGCTAGCTAATTATTTTATTACAGATGCCGCTTTTCAAATGGCTAAATTAGCGGCAAAGAATGCAGGCTTTGCCATTTTGGCGTGTAGAGCGTTATGGCTTAAGTCTTGGTCTGCTGATGTGTCATCAAAATCTATGCTTTTAGCTATTCCTTTCAAAGGTAAGACCCTATTCGGGCCGGAACTGAGGGAGATCATTTCCGACATTACTGGAGGTAAAGGTCATGCCCTTCCTCAGGACTAGACGGTTAAGATGAGGGCCAAACAAAATAATTTTCGTTCCTTTCGAAAATTTAAAGGTGGACCCTCTACTTCCTCCTCTGCCACAAAGCAGGAGGGGAGTTTTGCACAATCCAATTCAGTCTGGAGACCTAACCAGACCTGGAATAAAGGTAAACAGGCCAAGAAGCCCGCTGCTGCTACCATGACAGCATAAAGGGGCAGCCCCCGAATTCAAGGATTCTCTCCCATGTTTGTCGGTAGACCAGACAAAAAGAGAGGCGTTCTTACGCTGTGTAAAAGACCTATATACCATGGGTGTCATTTGCCCAGTTCCAAAACTAGAACAGGGGCAGGGGTTTTACTCAAATCTGTTTGTGGTTCCCAAAAAAGAGGGAACCTTCAGATCTATTCTGGATCTCAAATGCCTAAACAAATTTCTCAGAGTCCCATCGTTCAAGATGGAGACCATTCAAACTATTTTGCCAATGATCCAGGATGGTCAATATATGACTATTGTGGATTTAAAGGATGCGTATCTTCACATTCCTATCCACAGAGATCATCACCAGTTTCTCAGGTTCGCCTTCCTGGACAAACACTACCAGTTTGTAGCCCTTCCTTTCAGGTTGGCCACAGCTCCCAGAATCTTCACAAAGGTACTAGGGTCCCTTCTAGCGGTTCTAAGACCGCGGGGCATAGCAGTGGCGCCCTATCTGGACGATATTTTGATTCAGGCATAAACTTACCAGCTAACCAAATCTCTCACGGACATTGTGCTGGCTTTTCTAAGAACTCACAGGTGGAAGGTGAATATACAAAAGAGTTCACTAGTTCCACTGACAAGAGTTCCATTCCTAGGAACTCTGATAGACTCGGTAGACATGAAAATATTTCTCTTGTAAGATCTATCGAGTCCACGGATTCATCCTTACTTGTGGGATATTCTCCTCCCCTACAGGAAGTGGCAGAGAGAGCACCCACAGCAGAGCTGCCTATATAGCTCCCCCTTAGCTCCACCCCCCAGTCATTCTCTCTGCCTGCTTAACTGCTAGGAAGGGCAAAGAGGAGTGTGGTGACAAAAATGTTAGGTTTTTATTTTCTCAAGCAAAAGTTTATTTGAAATGGTACCGGTGTGTACTATTTACTCTCTGGCAGAAAAGGGATGAAGATTTCTGCAAGGAGGATGATGATCTTAGCATGTTGTAACTAAGATCCACTGCTGTTCTCACAAGGGCTGAAGAGTACAGGAAAGCTTCAGTTGGGGGAACAGTTTGCAGGCTAAACTGCATTAAGGTATGTTCAGTCTATTTTTTTCTAGACAGACTATGTTTATTCTAGAAAAGGCTGGCAATATCCCCATGAGGGAAGGGTAAGCTGTATTCAGACACTTGGATAGGAATTTCAGCTTGCATGAAGGGCTCATTGGTTACTGGTGACACTGTTTGTTAAAAACATTTTTGTTTATTCAGTGAATGATGCAATTATAAAGGGGTCATTGTGGCTTGCTTTTGAGTTTTCTAACCCACATGGTTAATTTAGAGACACTCTAGTGTTTGTCTGTTAGGCCTCAAAACATTGAGGTGGGAGGGGCCTATTTTTGCGCCTCAGTTGTGCAGTTTCTTTTCCTCTGAGACTTCTAACTGCTTCTCCTGAGGTTCCTGCTGCGTTTGAGGGCTGTAAAAGAAGTTTTTTTCCCCACAAATTGTTCTAAAGGGCAGGTAGGAGCCACAGCAGAACACTGGCAAAGTGCCGAAAGTCTTTTTTACTGGTTTTGATGTTTTTTCAATCCGGTTTTGCCATTAAGGGGTTAATTGTTTATTTGCATAGCTGTGCAAAGTTACTTAGGTTATATGATACTACTGTAAAAAAAAATTGTTATGTTTACTGCTTTTTTACACTGTTTTGCAGAATTTGTGCAGCTTTTTTTCTCTTCGCAGGGCGTGTTATGGCTTAAATCCTGGTCTGCTGATGTGTCATCTAAAACTAAACTTTTGAACATCCCTTTCAAAGGAAAGACCTTATTCGGGCCTGAACTGAAAGAGATTATTTCAGACATCACTGGAGGGAAAGGTCATGCCCTCCCTCAGGATAGATCAAATAAGATGAGGACCAAACAAAATAATTTCCGTTCCTTTTGGAATTTCAAGAGTGGTCCCGCTTCAGCTTCCTCTGCTGCAAAGCAAGAGGGGAATTTTGCCCAATCCAAGTCAGTCTGGAGACCTAACCAGGCTTGGAACAAGGGTAAACAGGCCAAGAAGCCTGCAGCTGCCTCTAAGACAGCATGAAGGGGTAGCCCCCGATCCAGGACCGGATCTAGTAGGGGGCAGACTCTCTCTTCGCTCAGGCTTGGGCAAGAGATGTTCACGATCCCTGGGTTTTAGAAATTGTGTCCCAGGTATATTTTCTGGAATTCAAAGGCTCTCTTCCAAGGGGGACTTTTCACATTTCTCGATTGTCTGTAAACAGACAAAGAGAGAGGCGTTCTTACGCTGTGTAAAAGACCTAAATACCATGGGGGTGATCCGCCCAGTCCCAAAAGAGGAACAGGGACTAGGTTTTTACTCATACCTGTTTGTGGTTTCCAAAAAAGAGGGAACTTTCAGATCAATCTTGGATCTCAACATTCTAAACAAGTTCCTCAAAGTTCCATCATTCAAGATGGAGACTATTCGGTCTATTCTACCTCTGATCCAGGAGGGTCAATTTATGACCACCGTGGACTTAGAGGATGCGTATCTACACATCCCTATTCACAGAATTTTCACAGGGGTGCTAGGGTCCCTTCTGGCGGTTCTACGACCACGGGGCATAGCAGTGGCGCCTTATCTAGACGACCTCTTATTTCAGGCGTCAACTTTCCAGCTATCCAAGTCTCACACGGACATTGTGTTGGCTTTTCTGAGATCTCACGGGTGGACGGTGAACATGAAAAAAGAGTTCTCTCTTCCCTCTTATAAGAGTTTCCTTCCTAGGGACTCTGATAGACTCGGTAGAAATGAAAATATTTCTGATGGCGGTCAGAAAATCAAAGCTCTTAACCACTTGCCGAGCTATTCATTCCATTCCTCGGCCATCAGTGGCTCAGTATATGGAGGTAATTGGACTCATGGTAGCAGCAATGGACATAGTTCCTTTTGCCCGCCTACACCTCAGACCACTACATCTATGCATGCTCAAATATTGGAATGGGGATTATGCAGATTTGTCTCCTCAACTGCATTTGGACCAGGAGACCAGAGATTCTCTTCTCTGGTCGTTGTCTCAGGACCACCTGTCTCAGGGAATGTGTTTCCGCAGGCCAGAGTGGCTCATTGTAACGACAGATACCAGCCTGCAAGACTGGGATGCAGTCTGGAACTCCCTTACAGCACAGGGCTTATGGTCTCGGGAGAAATCTCTTCTCCCGTTAAATATTCTAGAACTGAGAGTGATATTCAATGCGCTTCAGGCGTGGCCTCAGCTTGCTGCGGCCAAATTCATCAGGTTTCAGTCGGACAACATCACGACTGTGCTTATATCAATCATCAAAGGAACAAGGAGTTCTCTAGCGATGTAAAAGAACAAAGTGTATGGAGAAGCGCTAAAGGTGCGGCAGTAAATCACAAGCATAGATATAACTGGCTATGCCAAAAATTTAATCGAACAGATAAATAATAAATAAAATACATAAAGGTAAATATGGAGTACATAAATGTAAAGATATTAAAATCGGACGTCTCCGATATAATAAAAACACTGAGGTATATAAAAGCACAAAGTCTCGATAAATGCTGTTGCCAATATAGTAAATTCGATTACATACCCTCATTTAAACACTGCACCTGGCCAGATAAACAGAGGTGGTGAGCCCTGTAAGAGGGAGAAACGCGTTGATGATAAACCACAGCTATCCTGTACTTTATGCCATTCATATAAGAACACTAGTACTGTGCTGAGAAGGACACGGTTCTAAGTTAAGCTATCCTTTGCTTTACGCTATTTCATACAGGAGCACTAAAGACAAGATTTCAAGCCAAACAGAAAGGAGAGAGAAGGGCGCCTCCTAGTGTAGCCAATTTTTATATAGGAGATAATGCAAAAGTAAGCATACTCACAATGTGGAGAGGCAAAGGTAATGCCTAGATGAGCGATCTGGGAACTTCACAGTGTCCCAGCTGAACTATTTGTAGACTTAAACAAATACACTAGAAAATTAGCTCTACAGCGCTATTTTGCTAACAAACATCTCAAGAAACAAAAAACTGTAGGCTTGCCAGTCCTCACAGACAATATGACAGCAGACAGGAACATGCCAGTCCTTTATATAGATCCAGAAGACCTCTCAGAACAATTGTTCGAAGGAGTGATTCACACAAACCTTTCCCTTCCTCTACCTTCTATCCCCATGGAGAGAATCTAGCTTATTTAGATATTTTCCAAAACTTGGTATTGGAAGATTTTGGGAAGCTTCCCCCTTATAATAAGAAAGGATACAATAATATATGGCCCAATGAACAAAAGGCTTTACGCAACCTTTCAAATGATAATTCTATCATAATCCGCCAAGCTGATAAAGGCGGCGGTTTAGTAATACAAAACTATGAAGATTATATACGTGAGGCTAGAAAGATTCTGTTAGATAAAGATTATTATAAACAACTCTCAATAGATCCCACAGATTCATATACCAAAGAACTTAAAAAATTAATAACTTACGGCCATGAACATGGTATTCTAACACAAAAAGAGAGAAAATTTCTCATACCTATCAATCCTAATACTCCATACTACTACCACTTACCCAAGATTCATAAACAAATCCATAATCCTCCCGGTCGACCAATCATTGTGGGTATGAACAGTCTTACTGATAACCTCTCATTATACATTGATTATTATCTCCAAAGATACGTTATTCAACTTAGATCTTATATAAAAGACACTACCGATCTACTGCAAAAATTGTCTGAAATTAAAAAAGAAAAACATCTAATTTGGGTATCTTGTGATGTCAGTTCCCTGTATTCTAATATCAAACACGATATAGGCTTAGATTCTGTAGATAGTTATCTTAGTGAAGATCCATATATGTCTGAGATTCAGAAGAATTACTTGCTTAAACTCATAGATTTCATATTAACTCATAATTATTTTAAATTTTTAGACGTTTTTTTTCTTCAGACTAAGGGAACGGCCATGGGGACCAGATTTGCTCCCAGTTTTGCAAATTTATTCATGGGTACTTTCGAATCCAAATACATCTATAATGCAGAATGGGAGCATAATCTGGTCTTCTATGGCCGTTATATAGACGATCTATTGTTTGTTTGGAGGGGATCATCTTCCACACTTGCCTCCTTCCAGAATTATCTAAATGATAATAATATGGGTATCCAATTTACTTGGAACATCCAAACAGATCAAATTGATTTTTTGGATGTCACCCTAATGTGGGGAGAGGACAACAGCATTCAGTCATGTACTTTTTTCAAGCAGGTAGATAGTAATAATTTTTTGGACTACTTTAGTAACCACCACACTAGTTGGAAGACAAATATTCCATACAGTCAGTTTAGGAGGATTCGACGTAACTGTACAGACATTAACACTTATGACACACAAAGCATACTTCTTAAAAATAAATTCAAGGAGAAACACTATCCAGAAGAATTAATAGAATTAGGCTTTCAAAAAGCACGCTCTCTAAATAGAGGAGAATTGTTAAAATCAAAAATTTTAGAAAAAACCACAAATGATGACTCACATTATGAATCTTCATTCATCACTAGATATAACAACAACTATAAAGAGATAAAAAAGATTCTGTCTAAACATTGGCCATTACTTAAACGAGACCCCATTTTCAAAATAATATTACAAGACAAACCCAGATGTACATTTAAAAGAGCCCCTACCATCAAAGAAAAACTGGCACCTAGTAAGGTGGTGATGTGCAAACGTAAGTTTAAAACTCTTAGCAATATCACTCACAGCTCAACAACACCAAACATAGGAACTTACAGATGTAATAAAAATAGATGCAATATGTGCAAATACATAACGAATAGTTGCAAAAACATTATATCTAACAGCACTGGAGAATCATTTGCAATTACTCAAAGAATAACATGCAACTCCAATTATGTAGTTTATTGTATAACGTGCTTGTGTGGCATACAATACATAGCACCTGTAGAAAAATTAGACAAAGGTGGTCAGAACATTTGAGATGTATCCTGAAAGGATCTGATAAATATAGTACCTCCAGGCACCATTCTTCCATACATGGCACAAATAATTGTGTCATGAACATTACCCCATTGGAAATGATTCCTGCTGTAAGTTCCCAAAATAGAATGATCAAATTACGGGAAACCTTTTGGATTTATCGATTTAAAACTTTACATCCAGAGGTTCCCAAAATAGAATGATCAAATTACGGGAAACCTTTTGGATTTATCGATTTAAAACTTTACATCCAGAGGGTCTTAACGAAGTAATAGATTCTGCTGCTTTCTAATACATTCCCAAAATATATATAATATCACTTTACATTTTTTTACTTATATCATAACATCGAGTTTATTTTATAATTAGATATTTTCATATTAAACCAGTCTCTTATACAATTTTCACAGTTCTGAATGTATTTTTCATTATTATTTTATATCAGACCATATACCCAACAATATTTTGTTTATATCTTCATTATACTCTTTTATGCCCATTATCATATACTAGATTTTATACCCACCTAACATTCCACTTTCATTCACATTTTTTGTTCACATACGATTTAGGTAGATCTCTATCTTTCACAAAATTTTAGTTTAGACATAACGATGCAACTAATCTGCATCATTTATCACAATGACACAGACTCATATACTCTTATAATATTATTTTTTATATATACGTATTGTGGTCTTTATGTTATATACACATTTGTTAGGAATATAGTTATTCAATGCAATAGTTAAGGCCAACTCAGCTTATTTTCTTCTTTTTTGCACATTGAGGTATCAGTTAAACATATAAAGGGTTTTCACATTTAGTTCCACAATAGTTGCACAAACACGCTGTGTTTATACATAGCAACATAGGTAACAGATTTTGTATCCATGGGTGTTTTTGTACGCATCCCCACGTCATTAGATACACACCCACAACCACAACCACCTAACAACAGAGGTAACTGGTTCTGTTTACATTGGTGCTAATGCACGCACCTTCACGTCATTAGATACACAATCTTAGCCCCAATCAGGTGAGGCAACACAACACTAGATTGTGATATTTTGAATACAACACGGCTATTAGCTTAGCGTAACACACCCTGTTCTGACGAAGCTATCGGATTGGCTAGTCACATAACATTCTAATTCGTTCAACGATACACACCCCTTTTATGTTTTAAAAAACATAGGATCGTATTCTTTACAGTTTATTATCTACTCGTAGGGCCATTTCCACAAATATCATCAAGGAACAAAAATAGATATATAAATAGCGCATCAGCAGAAATAAACTTTGCATATACATGTTTACATAATATGACGATTATTCCAAATACGGTTTTCAAATATTCTGTACAACTCATAGAGCCCTAAGCTCGGGGTATTTGCATGTGTTTTTTATTTCAGTTTATATATGTTCAGAAGGACTATTGGGTATTATTGTATTAGATATTTGGTTATACACATTGTATTTTAACACTGGTATTTTCTTTAAACATACGGTTAGACTATCAAGGGAGCTAATTTATGCAGCACCTGTCTTAATAAGCTACAGCTGATTTCATCAAGCCTATACAGGGGTATATATGTAAGAGACTCCAGTACATTCAGTATCATTTGCCTGAGGAAAAAGCGTGGTTAACGCTTAGAAACGCGTAGCAATTTTACAACAGATGTCATTGTAGATCTGTGTATGTTCATTTTTATCTTTTTAATTAAATATTTTTATATCGATACTGGAGTTCTCTTTTTCTTTTCTATCATCCTGACGTCCATCTCATACATTTGAAGTTCATTTGACATCACGACAGTGCCGTTTTGGGGTGGATTTGTGCACTAGGACACTATAATATTCCTAGTATGCTACATTTGCACTACAGGGTGCAATTCATACTGTGAGTATCCATTCGTTAGCACTAACAGATTTCTACTACTGGTTCATCATTGATCTGCACTAGGGGTCGCCCTCTTGTTTTTGCTTTAGATTTCAAGCCAAGCCTGTTCCGATAAAAGTTCCTACGAAGCTACAAGTTTAACCCTGCGTGCTTATTTGCACTAAGAGCGGGGATTCTTTTAATTCTATCAATCCACATTATAGCGGCCGCTATACTTTGTATCTAGCGATCCTGACCAATAGGATTTTTACTTGGAGACAACGCCCCTGGCTGGTGACGTCACGGGACACACACACGCCTCACGGAGGTGTTATCGGACATACCGATTGAATTTGAGACCATCTATAAGAAGAAGGTAATACGTATAAATCTTACCTAGATATTGATCCTTACTTGGTGAGACTTTTTATGTTCGAGGGGCCCATGCATTTACAGTATTTCAGCGACTGAATTTACTATATTGGCAACAGCATTTATCGAGACTTTGTGCTTTTATATACCTCAGTGTTTTTATTATATCGGAGACGTCCGATTTTAATATCTTTACATTTATGTACTCCATCTTTACTTTTATGTATTTTATTTATCTGTTCGATTAAATTTTTGGCATAGCCAGTTATATCTATCTTTGTGATTTACTGCCGCACCTTTAGCTTCCTTTAGCGCTTCTCCATACACTTTGTTCTTTTACATATCTTTGTTTCCCTATATGTTAGGGACTATAGGGTTGGAGTAGTTTGGTGCTCTCTTGCGCACACTTTTTCACATTAAAACTAGTTCTCTAGCGATGATGGAGGTAACTAAAATAATCCGATGGGCAGAGGATCACTCTTGCCATCTCTCAGCAATCCACATCCCAGGAGTAGACTTTTCATCTGGGGGAGTGGGAACTCCATCCGGAGGTATTTGCCCAGCTGATTCAGCTATGGGGCACACCAGAATTGGATCTGATGGCGTCCCGTGAGAATGCCAAACTTTCTCGTTACGGGTCCAGGTCCCGGGATCCCAAGGCGGTACTGATAGATGCTCTAGCAGTACCTTAGTCTTTCAATCTGGCCTATGTATTTCCTCTCCTTCTACGTCTGGTTGCCAGAATAAAGCAGGAGAGAGCTTTGGTGATTCTGATAGCACCTGCGTGGCCACGCAGGACTTGGTATGCAGACCTAGTGGACATGTCCTCGGTTCTACCATGGACTCTGCCAATGAGGCAGGACCTTCTAATCCAAGGTCTGTTCACGCATCCAAATCTAATTTCTCTGCGTCTGACTGCTTGGAGATTGAACGCCTGATTCTATCAAAGCGTGGTTTCTCTGAGAAAGCCTGTCACCTGGAAGATCTATCATAAGATTTGGGAAAATATCTTTATTGGTGTGAATCCAAAGGATACTTGTGGAGTAAGATTAGGATTCAGAATATTGTCTTTTCTCCAAGAAGGTTTGGAGAAGGGATTATCAGCTAGTTCCTTATAAGGACAATTATCTGCTTTGTCTATTCTTCTACACAAACGTCTGGCAGATGTCCCAGACGTTCGAGCATTTAGTCAGGCTTTGGTCAGTATCAAGCCTGTATTTAAACCTGTTGCTCCGCCATGGAGCCTAAATTTAGTTCTTAAAGTTCTTCAAGGGGTTCCGTTTGAACCTATGCATTCCATGGATATTAAGCTTCTATCTTGGAAAGTTTGGTTTTTAGTAGCTATCTCTTCGGCTCGAAGAGTTTCTGAGCTATATGCTTTACAGTGCGATTCCCCTTATCTTATTTTCCATGCAGATAAGGTGGTTTTGCGTACCAAACCTGGGTTTCTTCCTAAGGTTGTTTCTTATAAGAATATCAATCAAGAGATTGTTGTTCCTTCACTGTGTCCTAATCCTTCTTCAAAGAAGGAACGTCTGTTGCACAATCTTGATGTGGTTCGTGCTTTAAAGTTCTACTTACAAGCAACTAAAGATTTCTGCAAACATCTTCATTGTTTGTTGTTTATTCTGGTAAGCGGAGAGGTCAGAAGGCTACGGCTACCTCTCTTTCCTTTTGGCTGAAAAGCATCATCCGTTTGGCTTATGAGACTGCTGGCCAACAGTCTCCTGAAATAATTACTGCTCATTCTACTAGAGCTGTGGCTTCCACATGGCTTTTAAAAATGAGGCTTCTGTTAAACAGATTTGTAATGCAGCGACTTGGTCTTCGTTTCATACTTTTTCCAAATTTTCCAAATGTGATACTTTTACTTCTTCGGAGGCTATTTTTAGGAAAAAGGTTCTACAAGCAGTGGTGCCTTCCGTTTAAGATCCCTGTCTTGTCCCTCCCTTCATCCGTGTCCTAAAGCTTTGGTATTGGTATCCCACAAGTAAGGATAAATCCGTGGACTCGATACATCTTACAAGAGAAAACATAATTTATGCTTTCCTGATAAATTTATTTCTCTTGTGATGTATCGAGTCCACGGCCCGCCCTGTTTATTAAGACAGGCATATATATTTTTATTTTTAAACGTTCAGTCACCACTGCACCCTATAGTTTCTCCTTTTTCTTCCTAGCCTTCGGTCGAATGACTGGGTGGTGTAGCTAAGGGGGAGCTATATAGGCAGCTCTGCTGTGGGTGCTCTCTCTGCCACTTCCTGTAGGGGAGGAGAATATCCCACAAGTAAGGATGAATCCGTGGACTCGATACATCACAAGACAAATACATTTATCAGGTAAGCATAAATTATGTTTTCTGAAGGAGGTCAGAAAGTCAAAGATCTTACCTACTTGCCGGACTCTTCGGTCCACTCTTCGGCCATCAGTGGCGCAGTGTATGGAGGTCATTGGATTAATGGTAGCGGCAATGGACATTGTTCCGTTTGCTCGCTTGCATCTCAGACCACTGCAGCTGTGCATGCTCATACAGTGGAATGGGGATTATGTGGATTTATCTCCTCAGATAAATCTGGATCTAGAGACCAGAGACTCTCTTCTTTGGTGGTTGTCACAGGATCATCTGTCCCAGGGAATGTGCTTCCGCAGACCAGCATGGGTCATAGTGACGACGGACGCCAGCCTCCTGGGTGGGGTGCAGTCTGGAATTCACTGAAGGCTCAGGGTATTTGGACTCAGGAGGAGTCCCTATTACCAATCAATATTCTGGAACTGAGAGCAATTTTCAACGCGCTTCAAGTGTGGCCTCAGTTGGCTTTGACCAAATTCATAAGGTTCCAGTCGGACAATATCACGACTGTAGCATATATCAATCATCATGGGGGAACAAAGAGTTCTCTAGCGATGATGGAGGTTTCCAAGATAATTCGATGGGCAGAGGCGCACTCTTGCCATCTATCGGCAATCTACATCCCAGGAGTGGAGAACTGGGAAGCGGATTTTCTAAGTCGTCAGACTTTTCATCCGGGGGAGTGGCAGTTCCATCCAGAGGTGTTTGCGACCTTGATTTGTCAATGGGGCACACCGGAATTGAATCTGATGGCATCTCGTCAGAATGCAAAACTTCCTTGTTACGGATCCAGATCAAGGGATCCCCAAGCAGTACTGATAGATGCTCTAGCAGTACCTTGGTCGTTCAACCTGGCTTATGTGTTTCCTCCCTTTCCTCTCCTGCCTTGTCTGATTGCCAGAATCAAACAGGAGAGGGCTTTGGTAATCCTGATAGCGCCTGCATGGCCACGCAGGACTTAGTATGCAGATCTAGTAGACATGTCATCTCTGCCACCGTGAAAACTGCCGCTGAGACGGGACCTTCTCATTCAAGGTCCGTTCCAACATCCAAATCTAAATTCTCTGCAGCTGACTGCCTGGAGATTGAACGCTTGATTTTATCTAAGCGGGGATTTTCTGAGTCAGTTATTGATACCTTGATTCAGGCTCAGAAGCCTGTTACTAGGAAAATTTACCATAAGATATGGCGTAAAAATCTTTATTGGTGCGAATCCAAGGGCTACTCATGGAGTAGGGTTAGGATTCCTAGGATTTTGTCCTTTCTGCTTTGTCAATTTTATTACACAAGCATCTGGCGGATGTCCCAGACGTTCAGTCCTTTTGTCAGGCTTTAGTCAGAATCAAGCCTGTGTTTAAATCTGTTGCTCCGCCATAGAGTTTGAATTTAGTTCTAAATGTTCTTCAAGGGGTTCCGTTTGAACCTATGCATTCCATAGATATTAAGCTTTTATCTTGGAAAGTTTTGTTTTTAGTTGCTATCTCTTCTGCTTGAAGAGTTTCTGAGCTTACGGCATTACAATGCGACTCGCCTTATCTTATATTCCATTCTGATAAGGTGGTTTTGCATACTTAACCTGGATTCCTTCCTAAGGTTGTTTCAAATAAGAATATTAATCAGGAAATTGTTGTTCCTTCTCTATGTCCTAATCCTTCTTCTAAGAAGGAGCGTCTGTTACATAATCTTGACGTGGTTCCTGCCTTGAAGTTTTACTTACAAGTGACCAAGGATTTCCGTCAAAGATCTTCTCTATTTGTTGTTCATTCTGGAAAGCGTAGGGGTCAAAAAGCTACGTCTACCTCCTTTTCTTTTTGGCTGAAAAGCATCATCCGTTTGGCATACGAGACTGCTGGACAGCAGCCTCCTGAAAAAATTACAGCTCATTCTACTAGAGCGGTGGCTTCCACATGGGCTTTAAAAAACGATGCTTCTATTGAACAGATTTGTAAGGCTGCGACTTGGTCCTCCCTTCATACTTTTTCCAAATTTGATACTTTTGCTTCTTCTGAGGCTGTTTTTGGGAGAAAAGTTCTTCGAGCAGTGGTGCCTTCTGTTAAGGTATCTGTCTTGTCCCTCCCGTTCATCCGTGTCCTGTAGCTTTGGTATTGTATCCCACAAGTAAGGATGAATCCGTGGACTCGTTGTATCTAGTAGAAGAAAAGGAAATTTATGCTTACCTGATAAATTGATTTCTTCTACGATACGACAAATCCACGGCCCTCCCTGTCATATTAGACAGATTTTATTTTTATATTCAAAACTTCAGTCACCTCTGCACCTTTTAGCTTTTCTCTTCCTATACCTTTAGTCGAATGACTGGGGGTGGAGAGAAGGGAGGAGCTATATATACAGCTCTGCTGTGGTGCTCTTTGCCACTTCCTGTTAGCAGGAGGATAATATCACACAAGTTGGGATGAAACCGTGGACTCGTCGTATCGTAGAAGAAATCAATTTATCAGGTAAGCATAAATTTCCTTTTTCTTTCTTGGCAGTTGAGTCCACAAATTCATTCATTCACAAATTACCTATGGGAAATACTTCACCTGTCCACCAGTAGGAGGCAAAGTCATTCCAAACAAAGCATTAAATATCCCTCCAACTTCCTCTACCCTCTCAGTAGTTCAAGACAAAGAAAAGGAAAAGTAGAAAAGCTAAAAGGGGTACAGAGGTGTCAAGACTGCCTCCACTACGCAATTTCAAGGCTAGTTTGTGGACTCACTGCCAAGAAAGAAAATTATTTATCAGCTAAGCATAAATTGTTTTCTTTCTAATGGCAGTGAAAGTCCACAAATTCATTCATTGCCTATGGGAAACTAATACCCAAGCTGAGGAGGACACAAAATGAATATACCGGTTAGAAGGTTATTTCAGTGTGATTTGTGCAAGATGCACTTTGATAGCATCACATTATATGCACTTAATCTGGGTCATTACCAATGTGGTTGAGGAAGGGGAGGGGATGTCTGCAGCAGACTAGAGTTGTGAATATCTTTTGTTTAATCCTGATTGGTTGTGTTTTCCAATATGCTTTTGTTCGGTTATATTACAATATATAGGTGGTACCAAACATTGGGACGTTTTGCATATAATATGACAGATGTGAGTGTACTGATACTTTATTTCATTGTATAAATAACATAGCATGATTGAGAAAAACACTCTGTATGTATACCAGGGTTCCCATAGCAACTATGTTAATTAGGATTCAATACATGTTTCCCATTAACATCCCTCCAATCGGCTTTCATTATGTGTTTTATATAGCAAGTGTGTGTTCATTATTTTTATTCAATAGTCTGAGGAAACAGCCCCATAGAGGCTGAGAAATGCGTTGCTTTTAATAAAGTATTTTTTTAATCTGTACACTTGCTGCTGTTTTTATCTGGGGCCTATCTTTAACCCTGATTCTCTTTGGGAACAACTCACTGTTAGCTGAATCCTTTGGAGTCAGTCTTTTGGAGCTACCTCAACTTTTTGGACATTATTGGTTGTATGAATTATTATTTGTCTGTCTAAAGGAATATATTATTTTTTTAGATTCCTTATTTTTGATTATATGATGTTATAATGTTATATGATGTTATAATCATTGTCATATTTTATTAAGAGCGCCCCCTGGAGGATTAGTGTGCTATCACACACAATTTCTATATTCTTGAAAGGTAGGGAAGGAAGGACTAGGCACCACCGAGTCAAAAACATAAAATCTATAAAATGTTGTGAAAGTATGCAATGAGGACTAAATCGCAACCTTACAAATCTGTTTAACTCATGCCTTATTCTTGAAGGCCCAGGAAGAAGTCATTACACAGGTAGAATGTGCCGTAATTTGTGAATGGAGGCTGCTGGCCCGCTTCCATATAGGCCATGCAAATCAAAATTCTGAGCCAGAAGGATAGAGTAAAGCAGTGGCCTTCTGACCTTTGAACTTACCAGAATGCAGGACAAATAAAGAAAAGGACCTTGTGCCAGTAGGTTTGGCCTCTTACCACTAGGAGGGGGCATAGATTCCCAAACCTCAAGGGCTCTATAAAACCCCTCCCACCTCACATGTACCTCAGTCTTTGCCTCTGCTGGAGGTGGTCAAATAATGAAGATGTGTATTTGATTCTTCAGAGAGAGGGGTTTTCAGTCTATATTGAAGCCCTTTTTCCCCTTAGAGTAAAGTGCTTGTCAGAGGGACGTATATGGGGTATGGTTTGTGGCTAATTTTTTGCCTCATTGGAAATCTGTCACAGACCCTCCATAATTGGTTGCAGGGACCTGTCTTTTGCCTCCTTTTATGGATCTACAATATACTCCTATTCCATAACCTCTGCAGATATGTTTCATTACTGGTATGGCTGTCTTCTAGTTTTTTGCTGCTGGATGAGTGTCGGTAAGAAAATTTTTTTTTAACATTTAAAAACCCTATAGCCTTGTTATGGGCATTTATTATTTATTTATATATTTATTAATATATATGGTCCTGGGACAGAATCTATACATTATTCCCCTTGCTATTTTGCACACGTCTTTTTTTTTTTGGTGCACTTAGTTTAAATTTTGCACGTCAGCCTTTGGGCCCACACGTGTTGGAATAGCGCATGTTAGTTTTATGCTCGCCAGGGTAGCGGCCTTGTTAACTTTTTTTCACAATTCGGTCTTGTGCACGTCGTGTTTTGGCACGCTATTTCATTTATAAATGACACACTTTATTTCACATTGTTGAGCATTATCTAGGCTTCGGATTTGAAGTTAATACTTCTGCTTTGTTTTGCAGCTTAGCGAGCATTGTACCTGTATGGGGGGGGGGGGAGTTATTTTCCCTCAAGCTTTTTAAGGTATTATAGTCTTTATTGTCTTGCTTTGCCAATGCTATAATGGAGCTGTCTGATTCTGTCCCTAAATATACCTTAGAAGCCGAGTCTCTTGACCGACTTCCTACTAAGATTTAAGTGTGTTTATTCTAAAGAATCTGAGGTCTCTCCTCCAGCTTATTTATGTGACTCGTTTGAAATGCATTAAGACCAACCTAATGCATCTATGGGTATTACTGCTGCTTATGATTGTTCATTATAGGATTATGCTACTGTTTTATCACTCAGTGTGGAGAATCTCATCAAAGCTTCTGTTTCTGAGGCGCTGGCTGCTCTCCTGCCTTCAAGTATGCGTAAAACGTAATTTCATATTCTACCTTCTACTACTACTAGGTCTCCTGAAGTCAGGGATACTGTTATGTCTTCAGAAGGTGAAGTTTCCTCTGGTGATAAGGATTCTTCTAATATTGAACCTGATACTTACTTTTTTTTTTGTTTAAAATTGAACATATTCTCTACCCAATACTTATCGGACATTAACATTCCTAAAATATCCCAAGAATAAAACTTTCTAGACGGTCCATTCTCACTCAAGGAAATTAAAAAATTAATAAAAGGTCTACCAATGGACAAAGTTATACAAGGAGACCAGGATGAATTTGTTCCTTCCAGGGAAGCAAAATACAACACAGTCAGAGCTTATCCATCTAATTGAATATGCCAAAAACCATCACATTCCCCTCTTGGTCCTGTCAACTGATGCGGAAAAAGCGTTTGACCACGTCAGTTGCCAGCTGGTGAAAACTGTTCTTTCTAAAATGGACATAGGACACAGTTTCATAAATAAAACTTTTGCTATGTATTCATCCCCCTGAGCTCAAGTGCGGATAAATGGATCTTTATCTGCCCCTTTCGGTTTATTGAATGGCACTAGACAGGACTGCCCATTGCCCCCCTGCTTTTTGCATGTGTGATCGAAGTGCTCGCTCTAAAAATCCGGAATCACCCTAACATCATGGGACTTCAGATTGCAAATACACATCATAAGATAATGTTATATACAGATGACATACTATTCTGTATTACTAACCCGTTAAACACTATTCCACATATCATACAACAACTAGAGGACTTTGGTTGAATGTCAAATGTTCTCATTAATAAAACTAAATCTGAAATATTAAATATTGACCTCCCAACTCCTGAGGAACATTGTCAGAAACATATGTACATTCAGATGACAACTCTCACTTAAATACCTAGGGATACATCTAATTCCCAACCCATATGACCTTCTTACCTACAATTTCAAACCGCTCCTCTCAAACATAATTACAGATCCTCTCCTCTTGTATGAGAAAACAGATTTCTTGGTTAGGTAGAATTAACCTTATTAAAATGAATATTCTTCCAAGACTTTTATACTTACTCCAAAACCTCCCTATCCCACTTCCAGATACCTTAATTTCTTCCTTATAGAGCAAATTATTTGAATTAATTTGGAGACACTCCAAAGCCCAGATAAATAAATAAAATGATACTGCTTCCGATGAGCATAGGGGGTTTGGGAGTCCCTAATCTCCAATAATATTGTCAAGCGACTTTCCTTCAACGTATTATAGATTGGTTCTCTAACATACACAATAAGATATGGGTACAACTTGAACACAATATTGTTCATTCCTCTCACATAGGAGTGCTGTGCTGGTCCCCAAAAGACCGAAATAGACTTTTACAAGAACCAACTCAAATCAATAGAGAAACATTCACTGTTTAGGGCAAGACCCTTGTTGACTACCCTCACGTGTCCTCCAAAATCCCCTTGACTCATAACCTAGAATTCACACCAGGCCCTAGGCATCCAAAAAAAATCTTAGGTCCAACTAACAAAGCGCTTCAAAGCCTTCATTTAGGAAATGACCGACAATCTGCTGCACCAGCCAAATTAATCACCCTGGGCTACCCTGCCTTTCAAAACTGGCTCTTCCATAGACAATTCCATTTGCATATTTCAATTCACCCCCAGAATAGAAACATGCTTAGATCCTTAACACCATTTGAATCTCTCTACACCAAACCACCTCCCACTAGAAATGCTCTCTCCCTAACTTACAACATATTACAACAATTCCTACCTGGACAAACTCCATATTATATAGATAGATCATAGATAGAATACTGAATTTGGAATAGACGTTTCTTATGCAGATTCACTATCTAGCTATACCAGTATTCAAAAATCCTCTGTCTCCAGGAGATATCTAGAACTTAATCTTAAAATATTGCAGAGATGGTACCTAACTCCAACTCAATGCAAAAAAATATATAACCTAAACACAGCTAACTGCTGGAGATGTGGCTCCCCTGAAGGACACATGGCTCACATATGGTAGCAATGCCATAACTGGAAAACAGATAGAATCCCATCACTGCCACAATGTCTACAAGAATGCAACCACATAAGGGATAAACCTCCTATTACGTCTTTCCTGTACCCCACATGACTTAAATTAAATACTATACTTAACAATAGATTACATGAAATTAGACACTCGACAACAGGTTAAATGGGCAAAAGACCGGTCACGGTCACATTTATTATCACATAAGCCTTTAAAACTAGGCCTATGTAAATATGCCAACTAGGCAACCAAAAAACTTCAATAGGAGAACTGTAACAGTTCTTTGCTGGTGGCGGCAATGAACTAGCTAAAATTAACCCCTACTAACAGACGGCCAGGGCCCTACACGGTGTGTGCAGCGTGGCACGATTGCCACACCCAATTGGCAGAGAGAGAGAGCTGTAAGCTGAAAGAGGTATTTGTCTAAGATTCGTAGGGGGGAGTAACTCCTAGGTCGGCACCTAGTGAGTGTCACCTCCCCCATCCCATGACATCACTCATCTCTCTCCCTGCCCGCTCTCTGGGCCCTGACCGACCGCCAGCTAGGGCACATACGACCAGCCCAGTAAGGCGACCCCCCGGGACGAGTTGTAAAAACACGCACCAAGAAGGTGGAAGACTAAATTACCCCCTGGTCTTAATGGGCTAGTTCAATTAAACCTACCCAAGCCAGGGTGATCCCTAGACATTACCCTAAGCCGCCACATCTTCATCCAGGGTCGGGCGGGCGGGAAAAATTCTTCCTTGAAGTCTGGA
The DNA here is from genome assembly GCF_027579735.1 of Bombina bombina. Lineage (NCBI taxonomy): Eukaryota > Metazoa > Chordata > Amphibia > Anura > Bombinatoridae > Bombina > Bombina bombina. The sequence goes on from NC_069501.1 coordinate 246,268,953, forward strand.
ACCAGGAACAAAAGAGGGCTGGATTCACTGCAGTCAGGACCTATAAAGGTAAGCAGAAACACCCGCCCCCCCCCACTTGCAACAATGTAACATCTAGTACCTTCCAGACTTCAACTCAGTTATCCCTTAATTTTGTTACAGGCCCAGTAGAGGGCCCTCCACTTCCACTCTTTCCTTAGAAGAGTTTCACTTTCTGAAAATCAAAAACCTTGACATATGCGCTCAAATGCAAACACTCTGGGAGACATACCATAGGAATGAATCTCAACCCACCCCTACTCTGACACTACCCTCTATATAAACACCACCCAGTCCCTTACATATCCACTCCGTTACCCCTGAAACCCTCGAAAATGCCTCCTGACAGTAAACCCTTCAGATGTTGACTATCCATTACAATCGAGTTATGACATAAAAGTGGTGTCTTACACCGGTCTGATATATCAAATATATACCTTGAAAGATAATGGTTAGGTCCACTCTAACCTATAACCATACATACTATTACAAAATGTTGTTAATAATTTGTAAATGTTTCACCTTGTTTTCTTTTATTCTTTCTTTGATTATAATGTAAAGCCTATGAACTCCAAAGACTTATTGTAAAATTTTACAGCTATTACTTGCACTTTGTACATTTTTGGCTTTCACTAAAACTATAAAAAATTTTTTTTAACATATTCTCTTTTGAAAGAGGTTTTACTTACTTTAAGGGTTACAGATTCTAAGGTTTCTTAAGATAAGCAATGTAATAATAATATATATATTTTTTTTTAGGTAAAATATATTCCTTTTTGTTTTTTATTGAGGAGTAGTATACAACAAACAAGTTATTGACATAAGAGAAAATATTTTCAGCAATAGTACAGTCATTGCATAAAAAAGTAAATTAAGAAAATATCCATTTCTTTGACTACAGTCCTCTTTTTGTCCCCTGTTAAAGTGATTTTGGCCACTCATGTGCCCTTGTTTGCATAAAGAAAAGAAAACAGTAGAAATAGGGGTATTATACTAAAACAAAAACATAAACTTAAAAATAAAGACCAAAACTGGGCATCCTGGTATAAAAGTAATTCAAATGCAAATGGTCTCCTACTTCATTCATGGGGAAGGGGCATTATTTGTTTTGAGTGTTGAAATATAAATATGAGGGAGTACAATCGTGCAATATAGAGAGTTATTTGAGGAGAGTGTATATTATGAGACTTTTTGTAAGGAATTTGCAAGGCTTAGCGTAAAGTGAGTGTACAGGGCTAGTTAGCAGACATTAAAAGTGTGCGCTATTGAGCTTAATAACTAAGGGCTAGTGTATGTTCAGGTACCAAGAAGTTTTTTCTCTCCTCCTGCGGCTTCGGCCGCAAGCCACGAGGGAAGGCCTTATAGTGGTCCAGGCACATATACCCCAAGCGATGAAATTACATAAGTAATAATGTTTGCACTATTGGTGACTTGGGCTGCAGAATAGCAGGCCCTGTTAACTCAGGGCTAACTGATTTAAAAAAAAAAAAAAAAACATTATACAGTCTGATAGCCCATTAGGCTTGTTTTAACTGTGGCACAACCAATAAGATATATACATTTGCACAACTAAGTGAAAAAGTTAACTTTACTTAATCCAATTATATTACTGAGCCAGTTCGTCTCCAGCATTTAATGTTAAAAGTGGTACAAATATATTTTGAGAGTTAGCTGCATTCTGTCTAAAAGGAGCCTTTACCGGCTACCCCTCTCCTTTCCTCGGGGCCCGGCCATCGCCATGGAAATCATATATATTCTGCCAAGAGCTGACTTGAAATACGCTCAGTGTGTCCCCGGCTCTGCAAGAATCGCATCCGCTGTAATGGTGGGTATTAGGCTTACCCGGCTTATAGTATATTGCTCAGTCGGGTAGTGTAGTTAATTCGGGTTGTGAGCCCACCCGAACATCTGTGCTAATTCTGCCTGAGTCGTCAACATCTTTTCCCCCAGCAGATCGATCCAGGTATTATTTGGAGTCCTTGTTTTAGTGTATGAGGAGTGGGGTTCCTCCTTGTAGATTATAGCCAGATCTGTCAACACCGGTGGTTTCTGCAAACCAGGGGGCCCTTGCTCCTGCAGTCTCGGGCGATGCTCTACTTTATGTATGCTACTCAGAACATCAGAGGCTGGATGATCCTGCTTAGTGATATGCGGCTCCCACAACATACGAGTGGAGTCGTCGACGTTAAGGTGGCTACTGTGCTCTTCTCCCTCATGTGAATCTCTCAGATATATTGTAGGCCCACTCTCAGGTGCTAAGCGACTCACCAGATGGTCATACGGTGCTCTCTCCATTAGCCTGTACATAGCGTTTTCAAGTTTTGCAAAAAGTTCCTCATGTCTTGTCATGCAGCTCCCTTCCTCCATACTTGTTGTATTACACTGCACAAAAATGTCTCGTCCCTGTCACAGCGATCTGTAAGCTTTTCAGCTACGTAAATCAATATGTTAGATTGATGACTGGGTAGTGATAGATTGTGAAGAGGTTCAGTAAGCCAGATTGCCCGGCAGCACTGATCACCTGGCTCTTCCCGGGGGGAGGTGAATGCCTAGTATATGGCCGCCACCTTAGGCCTTTAGGTTCCGATCTGGGTCCCCAGCGTCATATATACAGCTGAAAAAGTAAATATGGATCATAATTACCAGAACTGCAAAGCCTTTGCGTGATATATGCTTATTTTTGCTGTTAAATAATAATAATCGGCAGATTATTAAAGTTTCTGCTTGGAGCTTTCAGGTTGTGCGTCCTATTCAGAACGCTGCTCGGACACGCCCCCAGCAATGTAATAATTTTAATTCAGTTTTTATGATTGTTGTTAAACTGCCTGCGGTATTTCCTATTCCTGATGCTGTCTCTGACATTATATGTAGGGAATTGTTTAAAGGGACACTCAAGTCAAAATAAACTTTTATGATTCAGAAAGAGCATGCAGTTTTAAGAAACTTTCCAATTTACTTCCATTATCAAATTTTGCAGTCTTTTTTATTTCTTTCTTATGACACGGTGAGTCCACGGATCATCTCTAATTACTATTGGGAATATCACTTCTGGCCAGCAGGAGGAGGCAAAGAGCACCACAGCAAAGCTGTTAAGTATCCCCTCCCTTCCCTCCAACCTCAGTCATTCTCTTTAAAGCAAAGGAATATAGAGGGCGCTAAAAGCTAAGTTCTCCACCACATTTAGTCAATTATGGAAATAGACACAATGGATTTAGGGTAACAACTTTACTATCAAATAAAATTGAAATGCAATAGTATTACAGTACAATGCATAAGAGAAAATGCAAGGGACGTCTCCCTGTTTTTTTAAAAATGATAAAAAAGGACTGGAGTACCACCTTAAAAATGTTTAAAAAAAGGTATTTTGCATATGTTTGATTTGATACAATGTGAATAAAGGTATCAGTCAAAAATCAAAAATCAGTCTGTCCCAATTTATGATATGTAGTTACAAAGTTTCTTATAATAGCTGTTCACCAAATGTTGCAACTGTGACAGATAGGGTCAGCGTGAAAATTTGTAAAGTTATGATGTAATATCAGTATAGCCCCCTTTAGGGAGAATTAGACGATGGAAGACACCTTTGTATCAGATCTTTTTTTCTTACTCACACTTTCTTTTCAAAGTAGCTTACTGGCGATTTTATGGCTCACGGCTTTGGAGATTAGACACAGGCAAACAGCGTCTCCCAATGCTGCTCACCTCTGCTGGTGTCGGCTGAACCCGGTCAGCGTGAATGAAGACTGCTCGTTACTCCAGCGTTTATAGTGCGCCAAGTTGATCCCAGTGCAGAGGGGATAAAGGAGATTCACACACCCGCACTTAGCGTGATACACGAGCGGGCAAAGATATAGAAAGCTAGGTACCTAGATTTTCAGATTGTGGTTAAAGTCCTCAGCAGGATACAACACAGATTCAATCTACGCGTTTCACCCGTTAGATAGGGCTTTTTCAAGATACTCGTTGTTCCCGGGATGGAATTTAAATATCCGCTGAAGTGTGTTCATTGGTTGTGGCTCTTTTCTGTTTAAGGTGGAAGTTGATCAGGGTTGATTTTTCTTAAGGTGGATTTATTATAATTGTTCTCGTGTTCTCATCCAAAAAGGTCACAACACCACATAATATTGTATAGTGGTTTTACTAAACCAATTTTAAAATTTAAAAAATTTTAAAAAGGTTTTTCAGACCCAACTCTGTACTCTGCTCCTGTACTGTACTCACAGCTCAGTTGGGTCTGAAAAACTTTTTTAAAATTTTTTAAATTTTAAAATTGGTTTAGTAAAACCACTATACAATATTATGTGGTGTTGTGACCTTTTTGGATGAGAACACGAGAACAATTAGAACACACTTCAGCGGATATTTAAATTCCGTCCCGGGAACAACGAGTATCTTGAAAAAGCCCTATCTAACGGGTGAAACGCGTAGATTGAATCTGTGTTGTATCCTGCTAAGGACTTTAACCACAATCTGAAAATCTAGGTACCTAGCTTTCTATATCTTTGCCCGCGCGTGTATCACGCTAAGTGCGGGTGTGTGAATCTCCTTTATCCCCTCTGCACTGGGATCAACTTGGCGCACTATAAACGCTGGAGTAACGAGCAGTCTTCATTCACGCTGACCGGGTTCAGCCGACACCAGCAGAGGTGAGCAGCATTGGGAGACGCTGTTTGCCTGTGTCTAATCTCCAAAGCCGTGAGCCATAAAATCGTCAGTAAGCTACTTTGAAAAGAAAGTGTGAGTAAGAAAAAAAGATCTGATACAAAGGTGTCTTCCATCGTCTAATTCTCCCTAAAGGGGGCTATACTGATATTACATCATAACTTTACAAATTTTCACGCTGACCCTATCTGTCACAGTTGCAACATTTGGTGAACAGCTATTATAAGAAACTTTGTAACTACATATCATAAATTGGGACAGACTGATTTTTGATTTTTGACTGATACCTTTATTCACATTGTATCAAATCAAACATATGCAAAATACCTTTTTTTAAACATTTTTAAGGTGGTACTCCAGTCCTTTTTTATCATTTTTAAAAAAACAGGGAGACGTCCCTTGCATTTTCTCTTATGTATTGTACTGTAATACTATTGCATTTCAATTTTATTTGATAGTAAAGTTGTTACCCTAAATCCATTGTGTCTGTTTCCATAATTGACTAAATGTGGTGGAGAACTTAGCTTTTAGCGCCCTCTATATTCCTTTGCTTTAGATTTTACCGTCACAGTCCTGGGGTGACTGTTTTAGAGTGGTCAAGGTTTTTCCTTTAGTAATTAGCGCCATATTTCTGTGTTTATCCTCAGTCATTCTCTTTGCCTACGTTAAAAGCAAGGAGGTGGAAAAGTTAGGCTCTAATGTGGAATCCCCAATCCCTTTTTGGCTCGCATGTATTGAAAGAACATTACATTACAGGGATAGACTTTTTGAATTTGAGCCATCATTAGCTAAGGTGGATGCTATTCAGGGGTCCCCTGTTCAGGATATACCGCAGCTTTCTTCTCAAGTGTCCCAAACTTTTTCAAAATTCTATAAATTTGATACTTTTGCCTCGACTGAGGCTTCTTTTTGGAGAAAGGTTCTTCAAGCAGTGGTGCCTTCCATTTAGGTTCCCTGTCTTGTCCCTCCCTTAACATCCGTGTCCTTTAGCTTGGGTATTGGGAACTTGTGGGGTATAATCCTCACAGCGCCTCCCAAACTGTTGTTGCCTCCCTATCTTTGAAGCCTGAGTAGGATTATTCAGTCTTCCTTTTTTTCCACAGGTCCATGTGAGGGAGGAGGCCTTCTCAAACCTGGTGAGCTGTCCTGCTGCTGGGCAGATCTTAATTCAGGTAAGTGCCTAATTTTATTTCTTTCATGTAATTAGCAAGAGTCCATGAGCTAGTGACGTATGGGATATACATTCCTACCAGGAGGGGCAAAGTTTCCCAAACCTTAAAATGCCTATAAATACACCCCTCACCACACCCACAATTCAGTTTTACAAACTTTGCCTCCGATGGAGGTGGTGAAGTAAGTTTGTGCTAGATTCTACGTTGATATGCGCTCCGCAGCAAGTTGGAGCCCAGTTTTCCTCTCAGCGTGCAGTGAATGTCAGAGGGATGTGAGGAGAGTATTGCCTATTTGAATGCAGTGATCTCCTTCTACGGGGTCTATTTCATAGGTTCTCTGTTATCGGTCGTAGAGATTCATCTCTTACCTCCCTTTTCAGATCGACGATATACTCTTATATATACCATTACCTCTGCTGATTCTCGTTTCAGTACTGGTTTGGCTTTCTACAACATGTAGATGAGTGTCCTGGGGTAAGTAAATCTTATTTTCTGTGACACTCTAAGCTATGGTTGGGCACTTTGTTTATAAAGTTCTAAATATATGTATTCAAACATTTATTTGCCTTGACTCAGAATGTTCAACATTCCTTATTTTCAGACAGTCAGTTTCATATTTGGGATAATGCATTTGAATTAATCATTTTTTCTTACCTTCAAAAATTTGACTCTCTTTTCCCTGTGGGCTGTTAGGCTCGCGGGGGCTGAAAATGCTTCATTTTATTGCGTCATTCTTGGCGCGGACTTTTTTGGCGCAAAAATTCTTTTCCGTTTCCGGCGTCATACGTGTCGCCGGAAGTTGCGTCATTTTTTGACGTTATTTTGCGCCAAAAATGTCGGCGTTCCGGATGTGGCGTCATTTTTGGCGCCAAAAGCATTTTAGGCGCCAAATAATGTGGGCGTCTGATTTGGCGCTAAAAAATATGGGCGTCGCTTTTGTCTCCACATTATTTTAGTCTCATTTTTTTCATTGCTTCTGGTTGCTAGAAGCTTGTTCTTTGGCATTTTTTCCCATTCCTGAAACTGTCATTTAAGGAATTTGATCAATTTTGCTTTATATGTTGTTTTTTTGTCTTACATATTGCAAGATGTCTCACGTTGCATCTGAGTCAGAAGATACTACAGGAAAATCGCTGTCTAGTGCTGGAGCTACCAAGCTAAGTGTATCTGTTATAATTTTTGGTATCTGTTTCTCCAGCTGTTGTTTGTATTGCATGTCATGACAAACTTATTAATGCAGATAAAATTTCCTTTAGTACTGTTACATTACCTGTTGCTGTTCCGTCAACATCTAATTTTCAGAGTGTTCCTGATAAACATAAGAGATTTTATTTTTTTTAAATCCATTAAGAAGGCTATGTCTGTTATTTCTCCTTCTAGTTTACATAAAAGTCTTTTAAAACTTCTCTTTTTTCAGATGAATTTTTAAATGAACATCATCATTCTGATACTGATAAATCTTTGTATTTGTTCAAGATGGAATTTATTCGTTCTTTATTTAAAGAAGTATTAATTGCATTAGAAATAGAGGATTCTGGTCCTCTTGATACTAAATCTAAACGTTTAAATAAGGTTTTTAAATCTCCTGTAGTTATTCCAGAAGTGTTTAATCTCCCTGATGCTATTTCTGAAGTAATTTCCAGGGAATGGAATAATTTGGGTAATTCTTTTACTCCTTCTAAACGTTTAAGCAATTATATCCTGTGCCATCTGACAGATTAGAGTTTTTTTGGGACAAAATCCCTAAGGTTATGGGGCTGTCTCTACTCCTGCTAAATGTACTACTATTCCTACGGCAGATAGTACTTTATTTAAGGGAAATTGAATCCTTTCTAAGAAAAGCTTACTTATGTTCAGGTAATCTTCTTAGACCTGCTATATTTTTAGCGGATGTTGCTGCAGCTTCAACTTTTTGGTTAGAAGCTTTAGCGCAACAAGTAACAGATCATAATTTTATAGCATTATTATTATTCTATAACATGCTAATAATTTTATTGGTGATACCATCTTTTGATATCATTAGAGTTGATGTCAGGTATATGTCTCTAGCTATTTTAGCTAGAAAAGCTTTATGGATTAAACTTGGAATGCTGATATGTCTTCTAAGTCAACTTTGCTTTCCCTTTCTTTCCAGGGTATTAAATTATTATTTCAATTGTTTCTGGAAGGAAGGGAACTTTTTTACCAAAGGATAAAAAATCTAAGGTAAATTTAGGTCTAATAATCTTTTTTGTTCCTTTCCTCACAACAAGGAACAAAAGCCTGATCCTTCATCCTCAGGAGCGGTATCAGTTTGGAAACTATTTCCAGTTTGGAATATATCCAAGCCTTATAGAAATCTATAGCCAGCTCCTAAGTACCCATGAAGGAGCGGCCCTTATTCCAGCTCAGCTGGTATGGGGCAGATTACGTTTTCTTCAAAGAAATTTGGATCAATTCCGTTCTCAATCTCTGTTTTCAGAACATTGTTTCAGAAAGGTACAGAATTGGCTTCAGTTAAGGCCTCCTGCTAAGAGATTTTTTTCTTTCCCGTGTCCCAGTTAACACAGCAAAGGCTCAGCATTTCTGAAATGTGTTTCAGATCTAGAGTTGGTTGGAGTAATTATGCCAGTTCCAGTTCTGGAACAGGGGCTGGGGTTTTATTTTATCTCTTCATTGTACCAAGAAGGTCAATTCCTTCAGACCAGTTCCGGATCTATCAATATTGAATCGTTATGTAAGGATACCAACATTCAAGATGGTTACTGTAGGACTATGCTGTTTTTTGTTTAGCAAGGGCATTATATGTCTACAATAGATTTACAGGATGTGTATCTGCATATTCCGATTCATCCAGATCACTTTTAGTGTCTGAGATTCTCTTTTTAGACAAGCATTACCAGTTTTTTTGGCTCTACCGTTTGGCCTAGCCTCAGTTCCAAGAATTTTTTTCAAAGGTTCTCGGTGCCCTTCTTTCTGTAATCAGAGAACAGGGTTTTGGTATTTCCTTATTTGGACGATATCTTGGTATTTGCTCAGTCTTCTCATTTTCGAAGAATCTCATACGTATCGACTTGTGTTGTTTCTTCAAGTTCATGGTTGGAGGTTCAATTTACTAATCAGTTCATTGATTCCTCAGACAAGGGTAACCTTTTTAGGTTTCTAGATAGATTCAGTGTCTATGACTCTGTCCTTGTCAGACAAGAGAAGTTTAACATTGATATCAGCTTGTCAAAACCTTCAGTTACAATCATTCCCTTTGGTAGCCTTATGCATGGAAATTTTAGGTCTTAGGACTGCCGCATCAGATGCGATCTCCTTTGCTCGTTTTCACATGCGACCTCTTCAGCTCTGTATGCTGAACCAATGGTGCAGGGATTACTCAAAGATATCTCAATTAATATCTTTAAACCGATTATACGACACTCTCTGACATGGTGGACAGATCACCATCGTTTAGTTCAGGGGGCTTCTTGTTCTTCCGACCTGGACTATAATCTCAACAGATGCAAGTCTTACAGGTTGGGGAGCTGTGTGGGGGTATCTGACGGCACAAGGGGTTTGGGAATCTCAGGAGGTGAGATTTCCGATCAGTATTTTGGAACTCCGTGCAATTTTCAGAGCTTTTCAGTCTTGGCCTCTTCTGAAGAGAGAGTTGTTCATTTGTTTTCAGATAGACAATGTCACAACTGTGGCATACATCAATCATCAAGGAGGGACTCACAGTCCTCTGGTTATGAAAGAAGTATCTCGAATTTTGGTTTGGGCGGAATCCAGCTCCTGTCTAATCTCTGCGGTTCATATCCCAGGTATGGACAATTGGAAAGCGGATTATCTCAGTCGCCAAACGTTGCACCTGGGCGAATGGTCTCTTCACCCAGAGGTATTTCCTCAGATTGTTCAAATGTGGGAACTCCCAGAAATAGATCTGATGGCTTCTCATCTAAACAAGAAACTTCCCTGGTATCTGTCCGGATCCCGGGATCCTCGGGCAGAGGCAGTGGATGCATTATTTCTTCCTTACAAGTGTCATCCTGCCTATATCTTTCCGCCTCTAGTTCTTCTTCCAAGGGTATTCTCCAATATTCTAAAGGAATGCTTGTTTGTTCTGCTGGTAGCTCCAGCATGGCCTCACAGGTTTTGGTATGCGGATCTTGTCCGGATGGCCTCTTGCCAACCGTGGACTCTTCCGTTAAGACCAGTCTTTCTGTCTCAAAACCTTAATTTTAAGGTATGGAGTTTGAACACTTGATTCTTGGTCAAAGAGGTTTCTCTGACTCTGTGATTGATACTATGTGACAGGCTCGTAAATCTGTATCTAGAGAGATATATTATAGAGTCTGGAAGACTTATATTTCTTAGTGTCTTTCTCATCTTTTTTTCTTGGCATTCTTTTTGAATACCGAGAATTTTACAGTTTCTTCAGGATGGTTTAGATAAAGGTTTGTCCGCAAGTTCCTTGAAAGACAAATCTCTGCTCTTTCTGTTCTTTTTCACAGAAGGTTTGCTAATCTTCCTGATATTTATTGTTTTGTACAACCTTTGGTTCGTATAAAACCTGTCATTAAGTCAATTTCTCCTCCTTGGAGTTTGAATTTGGTTCTGGGGGCTCTTCAAGCTCTTCCTTTTGAACCCATGCATTCTTTGGTCATTATATTACTTTCTTGGAAAGTTTTGTTTCTTTTGGCCATCTCTTCTGCCAGAAGAGTCTCTGAATTATCTACTCTTTTTTTGTGAGTCTCCTTTTCTGATTTTGCATCAGGATAAGGCGGTGCTGCGAACTTCTTTTGAATTTTTTACCTAAGGTTGTGAATTCTAACAACATTAGTAGAGAAATTATGGTTCCTTCATTATGTCCTGATCCTATGAATTCTAAGGAGAAATCATTGCATTCTTTGGATGCTGTTAGAGCTTTGTAATATTATGTTGAAGCTACTAAGTCTTTCCGAAAGACTTCTAGTCTATTTGTCATCTTTTCCGGTTCTAGAAAAGGCCAGAAAGCTTCTGCCATTTCTTTGGCATCTTGGTTGAAATCTTTATTTCATCATGCCTATGTTGAGTCGGGTAACACTCCGCCTCAAAGGATTACAGCTCATTCTACTAGGTCAGTTTCTACTTCCTGGGCGTTTAGGAATGAAGCTTCGGTTGATCAGATTTGCAAAGCAGCAACTTGGTCCTCTTTGCATAATTTTACTAAATTCTACCATTTTGTTGTGTTTTCTTCTTTTGAAGCAGTTTTTGGTAGAAACGTACTTCAGGCAGTGTTTTCAGTTTGAATCTTCTGCTTATGTTTTTTCATTAAAATTTTATTCTGGGTGTGGATTATTTTCAGCAGGAATTGGCTGTCTTTATTTTATCCCTCCCTCTCTAGTGACTCTTGCGTGGAAAGATCCACATCTTGGGTAATCATTATCCCATACGTCACTAGCTCATGGACTCTTGCTAATTACATGAAAGAAAACATAATTTATGTAAGAACTTACCTGATAAATTCATTTCTTTCATATTAGCAAGAGTCCATGAGGCCCGCCCCTTTTTGTGGTGGTTTTGATTTTTTTGTATAAAGCACAATTATTCCAATTCCTTATTTTATATGCTTTCGCACTTTTTTCTTATCACCCCACTTCTTGGCTATTCGTTAAACTGAATTGTGGGTGTGGTGAGGGGTGTATTTATAGGCATTTTAAGGTTTGGGAAACTTTGCCCCTCCTGGTAGGAATGTATATCCCATACGTCACTAGCTCATGGACTCTTGCTAATATGAAAGAAATGAATTTATCAGGTAAGTTCTTACATAAATTATGTTTTTCTGGGCTCAGGAAAATATGGCACTTTAACAGTTAAGTCTATATGGGACATGGAATACTAGTAATCCTATTTAGGGTTAATAGGATTGAGGTAGGCAGCATATGCAGGCACTGGGGACTAAAGATTTTTATTGAGGCTCAGTTTTTACTCCAGGTTGTTGCGGACTTGGTGGATGGAATCAGTAGTGCTTTTACATGGGTGTTAAGTAGCACTCCGGTGTGAGAAGTCTGTCAGTGGCTCTACATAGAAATTAATGGCGGCCGGAAGGTTACAGTTTGGGTACACCCACGATAAGGAAGGCGGTCTTTTTCTGAGGCGGCAAGATAGTTGGGCTCCTTTCTGGTTTCAATTCTCTGTGAGTTTCGGATCGGATGTAATCAGTGTGGCTCCACTTGTGATCGCCTGATTGCCTTTTTGAGCAGCTCTGGGAAGTCCAGATCGTTAATAAAACCTTTAATCCGGTTACCAGAAGGACAGGTAGGCACCTCAGCAAAGAATGCTGAGGTGAAGAGGCTGTCTGAGGTTCTCTAGTGTTCCACTGCTCTGCGGTTAAAATAAAAAGATTTTGTTTAAAATTTAAAGTGACAGTAACGTTTTTTTGCACATAAATTTGTAAGTTAAAGCAGTTTTCTTTATTTTGTTGGGTTATTGGGTAAAGATGGACCAAGAGGCCCTGCAAAACGTTACATGTAGCTTGTGTTTTGATTGCAATGTGGAACCACCAATCCCTTTTTGTTCCTGTGTATTGAAAGAACATTGCATTACAGGGATAGACTTTTTGATTCTGAGCCACCATTTGCTAAGGCGGATGCTGTTCAGGGGTCTCCTGTTCAAGATATGCTGCAGCTTTCTCCTCAAGTGTCCCAAACCTTATCGTCCACACATGCAGTGCCCTGAGTTTCCTCTCATACTCTGGTTGGAGTTACCTTGCAAGACATTGCTACCCTTATATCCTCTGCGGTAACTGATGCGCTTTCTGCTTTTCCCATGCTGCAGGGAAAGCACAAGAGGAACTGTAAAGAATCAGTGAGTAAGGTTTCTGACACAGTCGTGGCTATTCCGAATGTTTCCTCCCAGAATTCTGAGGAGGAAGATACTTCGGTAGCATCTGAGGGTGAAATCTCAGACTCAGACAGTGTAATTCATTCCTCCGAATCAGGCCTGTGTTCAAACCTGTTACTCCTCCCTGGAGTCTTAACCTTGTCCTTAAAGTTCTTCAGCAGGCTCTGTTTGAGCCTATGCATTCCTTAGATATTAAGATGTTATCTTGTAAAGTTTTTGCAATTTCTTCTGCTCGTAGAGTCTCTGAACTCTCGGTGTTGCAGTGTGAATCCCCTTACCTTATTTTTCATTCGGATAAGGTAGTTCTGTGTACTAAGTTAGGTTTCCTTCCTAAAGTAGTTTCGGATAGGAACATTAATCAAGAAATCGTTCCTTCTTTGCACTTCTTCTCATAAAGAGCGTTTAAATACTATTTACAGGCGACTAAGGATTTTCGCCAGTCTTCTGCTTTGTTTGTCGTTTTCTCTGGGAAACGCAAGGGTGAGAAAGCTATGGCTGCTTCTCTTTCTTTGTGGCTGAGGAGTATAATTCGTTTGGCCTATGAAATTGCTGGACAGCAGCCTCCTGAGAGAATCACGTCTCATTCCACGAGGGCTGTTTCTTCTTCCTGGGGCTTCAAAAATGAAGCTTCTGTGGAACAGATTTGCAAGGCTTCAACTTGGTCCTCTCTACACACTTTTTCAAAATGTTATATATTTGATACTTTTGCCTCGGCTGAGGCTTCTTTTGGGAGAAAGGTTCTTCAAGCAGTGGTGCCTTCTGTTTAAGTTCCCTGTCTTGTCCCTCCCTTATCATCTGTGTCCTCTAGCTTGGGTATTGATTCCCAATAGTAATTACTGATGATCCGTGGACTTACCGTGTCATTAGAAAGAAAACTAAATTTATGCTTACCTGATAAATTTCTTTCTCTCTTGACACGGTGCGTCCACGCCCGCCCTGTATTTTTCAGACAGGTTTTTTTGTTGTATAAACCTCAGGCACCCCTGCACCTTGTGTTGCTTCCTTTCTCTCCTTTTCCTTCGGTCGAATGACTGGGGGTTGTGAGAAGGGAAGTGATACTTAACAGCTTTGCTGTGGTGCTCTTTGCCTCCTCCTGCTGGCCAGGAGTGATATTCCAAACAGTAATTACTGATGATCCGTGGACTCACCGTGTCAAGAAATAAATAAATTTATCAGGTAAGCATAAATTTAGTTTTTTATTATGTACTTGTAAATTAAGCAATTCTACTGCACTGAGTGGTCCTATAGCCCAGGTCATTAACCTAATTCTTCTGCAAGATTTAAAAAGTTATTTTCTTTATCTGCTGCTAATGTTGAATTGTGGGAAAGTTCCTAAGGTTGACGGGGATATTTCCACTCTGGCTGAGCATTCTACTATCACTTTGGAAGACAATACTTCTAAAGACCCCTTGGATCAAAAATTAGTTTCTTTCATATAGGTGGCAAGAGTCCACGAGCTAATTACTGATGGGATATACATTCCTACCAGGAGGGGGCAAAGTTTCCCAAACCTCAAATGTCGATAAATACATCTCCCACCTCACTCATACCTCAGTTTTAAAAATGTTACCTCCTTAGGAGGTGTTGAAGCATGATGTGCTTGATTTCTTCAGTGAAAGGCGCTTCTAAGCATATTGAAGCAGAGTTCCTCTCTAAGTGCAGTGTTTGTCTGAGGGATGTGAAGGGAGTATTGCCTGATGATACCATGTTTTCGCCTATGAGAAAGCTTTTCATAAGGCTCTCTGTAAATCGATTTCGGATTCACCTGCTGCCTCCCTTTATAGTCAATAATTCAGTGCTCTTTTTTAGCGAGTTTATTTGTGGCTAAATAATAGTCAAGGTCAGTGAAACATACAGTTTTTTTTTGGAGCTAGTAATTTATTTATAAATTAGGATGCTAAAGGGACAGTAAAAACCATATTTTTTGTTGTTTAAAAAGAGCGATAATCCCTTTATTACCCATTCCCCAGTTTTGCATAACCAACACAGTTATAATAATATACCTTTTACCTCTGTGATCTCCTTGTATCTATGCCTCTGCAAACTGCCCCCTTATTTCAGTTCTTTTGACATACCTGCATTTTTAGCCAATAAGTGCTGACTCCTAGGAGCTTCACGTGCCTGAGCTCAATGTTATCTATATAAAACACATGAACTAATGCCCTCTAGTGGTGAAAAACTGTCAAAATGCTTCCAGATTAGAGGCGGCCTTCAAGGAATTAGCATATGAACCTCCTAGGTTTAGCTTTCAACTAAGAATACCAAGAGAACAAAGCAAAATTGGTAATAAAAGTAAATTGGAAAGTTGTTTAAAATTACATGCCCTATTTAAATCATGAAAGTTTTTTTTTTTACTTGACTGTCCCTTAAGTATTATGTTAGTCTCATGGAATGTTGATAATTACATTTTTATTTATTATTTTTTTTTTTTTTTCAATTTTCAAAAGAGCTTTATTTAGTTTGTCAATCTTACAGATAATAATATGCATACAATGAAAGAAGGGAACAGAACATAAACAAGATTAGCAATTCAAGGACTCATAACATCCTCTAACTGGTCTGTAAACACACTTTTTGAGATGTATAATGAGTAGTACACAAGAATTCCGCATGTACAATGGTTAGTTTAAAACATATAATGAGGTTTTGTAAAACAGATGGGGGAGAACTAAGTAGTTCCCACCCGGGCGGAAAAGAAGGGGGGGATAAAAGAATAGAAATAAGAAGGGTGTAGGAGAAGCAGAGGGTTTGGGAAGTATATCATTAATCTAGAGTGGTCACGTCGAGAGGGAGGAGATTAATTCTGGAGAGGTCTATCTCTAGCTCAAGCTCCCTAATCCGTCCAGAAGGGCTAAGAAGGAGAGAGAACATTAGGTCTCCAAGTTGTATCGTAAATAACTTGCCAGTCGGCCCATATAAGCTCAAATAGGTCAGAGTTGCCTAGATTGTAAAATATGCTTTTTTCCATGGTGTATAAGTAGGCCATATAGGAGCAGACTCTCGCCCAGCTGGGGGGGGATTCTGACTTCCAGTCAGAGGCTATCAGGTGTTTGATGGACATGAATAGGTAGATACTTATGCAAGCATGATGTTTGGGAATGGAATGAGTGCCTATGTGTAGAAGGGCTACTGCTGGAGAATTATGTAGGGAAATTCCTAATTTGGGAAGGACTCTGAAACATTTAAGCCACAGGGGGCGTATTTTGGGACATTGATAATTACATTTTATGTAGCTATAATAGAAGTATCCATTAGTCTTTATTTAGGTACATTTAGTTTTTTTGTATTTACAATCAAAGTTCTTACCTGCTTTTTAGAGTGAGAGGTGTATTAGAAATTCATACCGGTCAGACTGTCCTCCTGCTGGACCGCTGGATTGCAGGTATGTGCCTTTTGTTCTTCTATATAGAGGGACTGTGCACTTATGACATATACTGCAGCTTTCTTTGGGCCATAATATATCCTTGGAAGGATTTATTTTTAGCAGGATGCAGGCACTATTGTGACTAGGAGACTAGGGGTTAATACTTTCCTGTATACTAGTATACCCTGTTAGTTTGTGTTGGCTCTACGTTCAGAGGCTTATCTGGGTAATCCCTTATGCCTCATGTGTATTAACATTTGTAATGGAGAGCTCTTTTTAGGTTATTGAATAGTCTTAAAGGGAAAGTCTACACCAGAATTTTTATTGTTTTAAAAGTTAGATAATGCCTTTATTACCCATTTCCCAGTTTTGCATAACCAACACAGTTATAATAATATACTTTTAACCTCTGTGATTATCTTGTATCTAAGCCTCTGCAAACTGCCCCTTTTTTCAGTTCTTTTGACAGACTTGCAGTCTAGCCAATCAGTGCCTGCTCCCAGATTACTTCACGTGCACGAGCACAGTGTTATCTATATGAAATATGTGAACTAACACCCTTTAGTGGTGAAAAACTGTTAAAATGCAATCTGAAAGAGGTGGGCTTCAAGGTCTAAGAAATTAGCATATGAACCTCCTAGGTTAAGCTTTCAACTAAGAATACCAAGAGAACAAAGCAAAATTGGTGATAAAAGTAAATTGGAAAATTGTTTAAAATTACATGCTCTATCTGAATCATGAAAGTTTATTTTGGCCTAGACTGTCCCTTTAAGGAAGTTACAGAGCGGAGAGGGCATAGGTCTCCTTAATGGCTTCCTTTATTTACTGAGGTTGAAGACTTGTATACAAGGGCTGTGTACAAGGGCTGTCTTATTTATCGTTACTGCTCTGTATGCATAGCGATTTCAATGGCGGGAATTCAGATGAGTTGGATCTGTGGGCGCATTCTGTTTTCTATCTGCGCAATTTTATTGATACGTTGCTTTCGTTTGCAGGGGGAGTATCTCCAAGCGGAGCATCACTAAGCCGATTTTTCTAACTGATTAATCATGTGGGAAGTCTAATCTTAGTGATGTGATCCCTACAGAGTTGTTTTTATTTTTTTTAATTTATCATGTTCTCCTCAGATGAGGCGCTGCATGCTTTCGGTTTACAGAAAATGTTAACGATATTGTGGATTCAATTCTACTCCTGCTTTGAAGTTCCATAAAGCCCTATAATGTATGAGATCTGCTTTCCCTGCCTCTGACTTACTTGCCCCCTCATTCTAAAAGCGGGTTCCGTTTAGGGGTTATGAAAGTAAAGAAATTTTTGCTCTTAAAGTGACAGTACACGTATTTTAATATCCATTCTGTTTAGTGAGCAGTCCTTTTTAGGAGCTGGAGACTGTTGTAGACATGCCCATTATATTCAGAAGTCCACATTGATGTTCCTATATGTTGCTTTCGTAATTGTCTGTTTAAGGATTTAAAAACATATTTTATTTTATAATTTTTATCCTCTGTGGTTAGTGGTATACTTCCTGGAGTATCTACCCAGACTTCCAATACATGTTTTTGGCGCTGATGGAACATAATATGAAAGAACATTTATGCCTTTTTTTGTTTAAAGTCTCATATTTGTTTAGAGCCTCATATCCTTCAGGACAAATTATTAGTTTTATCTAATGTCTTGCCTTCTGAAATACAGATCTGTTGTTACATGTTGAGTCTCATGTCTCCCGGGATGGTGCTGTTTAGGCAATGCCACAGCCTTCTCCTCAAGTGTTCCAAGCCTCTTTGGCATCACATACAGTGCCCTGCGGTTCCTCTCAATCTCTTGGAGGAGTGTATTTGCCTATGGATTTGTAGCTCAGGTATCCTCTGCGATATCTGCAGCTTTATCTGCATTTTTCTTTCTTCAAGAAGGATGCAAAAGGACATTTGAATATTCAGATAGTTAGCTTTCTGATTCTCATCTGCTACACAGGTTGCTCTCTCTCTCCTAAGTCAGGTGAGGGGAATTCGCCTATAGCTGTTGCGGTAGGATGTGTGTCTGAGGAGCTCCCGGTCTAAAATAGTTATTTTGGAGTTGATTCTCAACTTTAATTTGATTTTCCTTTTGAGAAATATATGCTATGCAACCTTGTGGCATTCAAGAGGAGACTGGAGACATCTGGCACGTAACGGACCTACCTATGTTCCTTAGCTGACTACACTACGATTAGCTACGAGGTTGTGAGGCTTTTATGGACTGACTGCTGGTGTCGTTAAAGCTGCTGCAAATATACCCCCCCCCCAGGACCCTGGGTTATCAAACTAGTTCATTAGCAACTGGCCTGTTCTACAGTCAATCTCTGTCATAACTAATTTCTTCCCAACATGGCAACAGCAACTCATATTACCCTGATGGAAGTTGAAGCCCTTCTACTTTCAGATTTTGAGAAAATTGCTACAGCATGGGATATTGAATTTAAGAGCCTATGCACTATTGCAAGATCTTTCTCTACTCCAGCAAGTAACGATAACGAGTCGCAGCTCTCTGGAAAAGAGCTGTGCAACTCGCCACAAGTTCCGGTGAAACCGTCATTGTCACTTACTGTTACAACTGCTAGCTCAGTACGTGCAAGTGAAGTTCTAGATGAACATGAGATCCATGCGTGTAGCATTACTGAACAAGCTCTCTATTCTGACTCCGGCAGCTACAAGGAGTTAGGAATCCAGTCGCAGACAGTTACCCCTCCTGGCCCTATAACGGAGGCCAATATAGGAATGGAACATCACTTTTTACCTAGCATTGCAGTGGCAGCGACAACTTTACCCCTGACCCAAACGTTACGATGCAGCAGCATAATGCCTAGTTCTACTATCAACACAGGGGGAGAAAGAGTATGGTCTACCAGCCTGTTATACCTACGCTAACTGTAGCGTGATATACGACTTTGAGCCATCAGCCATAGCCGTTGGGGATCTCGGATTGGAAGGTATGTCACAACCCTTTACAGGAAGAATGGTTAAAATCCTCCAGGCTGGGGGGCGTAGCCAAGCCACGCTGGTAGATGGCTGTGTTGTAGGAGAGCTCCTCAACCCTCAAGCCGTACAAAGTATATTTTAATTATATAAATACTCCTTTTTATCCCATATTCAACTACCAGTGGGAGTACTGAAGCATACTTCATCTACCGATGCCCTCTGAACGCATTAACGCTGACTGATTACAGCATATATCAGCCGTGACGACTGCGCCATCAATACCCGCGCTGAGACAGAGAGCCCGTGATAGCAGGGCTAATACCACAGCTCGTTTCCCTCAGCTTCCACCCATACAGGAGGACAATCGCAGCATACACGCGGCTGGGCCCTGGAACGTAAACACTATCCGACATTAAACAGGGTAAGCCAACCGCACACATATCATACTGTCACACAGCGGTGTAGTAAGGCCTAAGTGCGCAACACACCATTTTGAAGACCACAGGGGCAGCACCGCTAAGACTAACGGATCACGCCAGGGGTTCTCTGACATATACTTTTAGAACAGGACAGTACC
Source organism: Bombina bombina (assembly GCF_027579735.1). Classification (NCBI taxonomy): domain Eukaryota; kingdom Metazoa; phylum Chordata; class Amphibia; order Anura; family Bombinatoridae; genus Bombina; species Bombina bombina. The sequence goes on from NC_069501.1 coordinate 246,288,546, forward strand.
GACAGAGCTACAACCCTATTATGAATATTTACAAGCCTTATCAAAATAAGAGTAGCGATTGATCCTGGAATAACTCTGAGGGGAGAGGAGAGATTGTGACTATAAACTTGTGGGCTGGCCTCTAATAAAATTCACAGTTGAACATAAGGGGAAATATATTTACAGGCCTAACCGAACCCCCCAAATTCAGCTTGCAAATCAGGCCTGTCACCGGAAATCTAGAGACCTGACCCTTACTAAATCTCAAGGAGTTGCAGCTGCCAAATTCAGCAGCCATAGGTGCACTTTCACATGCAGCATTTAAAATCCTTTCTACCATAAAAGCTGCACTGGTGTCACTATAAAGGACAAAATAAGCAGAGCCTCCCTGGCAAATTTTATTTAATTACAGTTGTGGAGACAACCTTGAATAATCACATCTTTTGTATTAAGCACTAATCCCCATATTAACTGCATCAAGAGAGGAATGCACATCATACAAGGCTAATCCTAATAATCCCATATCCACTTAACAGAAAGAGACATTGAGGGATGCCTTGCAAAAAGCAGCAGAAAGTTGAAAAAAGTAATCCAGTTGGTGCTCTAAATAGATTCCTAAAGCAAGTTGACCCATCTACCACATCTCCACCTGACAACATTGTAGAGGCAGTCTCACAGGCTAACACCATGCAACAACAAGGCACGGACATACAAATGCAAAACACAATCACAAAGGATGACCTCAGAAACTTATCCTCCAAGGAGGACATTAAGGAAGCAGTTCAAGAAATGCAAAATCTTTTTAATGAGCTAAGGAAAGATATCTCAACTTTGGACAACAGAGTCTCTCAGGTAGAAGCTAAACAACATGAGCACACAGCTTCAGTCACTTTGATGAATACTGACATTCAGAGTAACTCAGAGGCAATACAACAACTAGCTGATAACAGACAACAGAGGTCGGCGCAATAACTTACGTTTTAGAGGAATCTCAGAGACTATTCACCCCCCTGCTATAAATGGCTACCTTCAAAGCCTATTCCGATCCCTAAAGGACTCCCCATCTTCACCAGACATAATCTTGGAGCGTGCACATCGTGCACTGTGGGCCAGACCCCCACCTAAGGCCCCCCCCAGAGACATCATTGTTCGTTTTCTAAATTACAGAGATAAGGAAGACATCCTTAGATGTGCACGCCTTAAACATCCAGTCCATCATGCTGGTGAGGAATTGCAAATTTTCTCAGATATATCTCCAACAACCCTCCAGAAAAGAAGGGAACTGGGCCACATCACAGCCAAACTACGAGCACATAAAATCCAATACCGATGGGGCTTCCCAGTTTCCTTGGTGGCCTCATATCAGAATAAATCCTTCACATTCCATCCTGGTTCAGACGAGCAGGCCTTCCTCTCCGGACTCTCCATTGATGCGGATCTGCCACAACGGGGTCTACCCCCAGAATAGGCCTCTTCATTTACATGACAATGCAACGGCCGGTTGGCGTTTATCTAGCCAACTGATTATCCCTGTAATTCCTTTTTCTAGGTTTGACTCTCTGCTTGGAGCATCGCGATCTGTATCCTTTTTGTCTTGGCTGAGGCTGAATCTGAGTTGTTGTGACTGTTAATTGTTAAATGTATTATTCATCTCCATTGAATCAAAAATGTTGGGAGGGTGGGTATGTTTGCAGGACTAAAAGACCTGAACAATTTGATAATGCATCAGGCTCAGGAGGGGTAAAACTCTAGGGCAATTGCTCTCTTAATCACCTGCAGCTAGAATGATGACCTACACTGAAAATGTATATTGTTTGTTTTAACTTCTTTGGGTTTGAACAGTTATCATAAATAATGTTTACACTAGCTGATGCACTCACCCCCCTTTTATAGGATGTATGATGTCAAAATGTATTTTGAACCTCCCTAGTACATTAACAGGTTACATGTGTCAACAAATGTATTAGTTTCCTGGAGGTCCTACTACTGGGATTGTCACTGGCTCTCTGGTAGGGGTCAGTGTTTCACTTGTGTGTTCAGAACTTACTTTATTTCACGCAGACTCCCCCTCATACCCTTATTCTAGAATCCTCTTCTCCTCCCTACCTTCTTCCCCTCCCCTTTTTTCCTCCCCATTTCTTCTCCTTCTTCTCACCAATCCCTTCCATTTAATCTCCTTCATCCCCTCCCATTTCTAACTTTACTAGCCTTCTCCCCCCTTCCTCCTTTCCTCTTCCTCCACCTTTATTTTTAACTCAATATTCTTTGTAAAATTATTACAACTCCTAGACACTATGAGACAGCAATCATAAAATACTCCCCAGTTAGTGTACATCACTGTTATTTGGAGTCTAAAGTTTATCATTCCTTTTATGTACTGGCTTGAGGGTTATTACCCTGTGTGAAAAACTTTCATTAACAATTTGTTGTATTACTTAAGTCATTGTATAATTTAAAAACGAAAGTTTACTTTCTATTTACCTTGCACATTACTTGGCCCGATAGTATACATTGGGTCTAAAAACTTCTTCTTCAATTTCCTACTCCTCCCTTTTTCTCTTCTGATTCTTCTTGCTCTTTCTACTTACTTAGTTCCCCCCCTCCTTCCTTTCCCTTTTTTTTTTTTTTTTTCTTCCCAGGATGAATCGGAGTCAGAGCAAATTTGGCTCGCATGGCTTAACATTAACTATAATCAATGCCAAAGGTCTAAACAACCAAGGTAAAAGGTCCATAGCCTTTAGGTCCCTGAAAAGTCTGTATAGACATGTGTTGTTTCTTCAGGAAACGCAATTTCGTAAAGGAAAAGAACTGAAGTGGTTTAACTCTCAATATCCCACTGCCCTATTTGCCTCGGGACAATCCAAGAAAGGAGGCGTAGGTATCTTAATTCACCATTCAGTACCTTTGAAAATTTCACATATAGAAAGAGACCCAGAAGGGAGATATTTGATTTTAACAGGCTTATTGTACGAGCACCCAATAACATTGGCTACTTTGTATAGCCCAAATACAGATCAACATGTTTTTTATGTCTAAAATATCAAAACTCCTGCTGGATCATGTGAGGGGTCCGGTTTTCCTGTCTGGTGACTTTAACTTAACCATGGACACCATATTAGACACCATATTAGTACCAAAGTACTGAAATCTGTCAAAAACACAATCTTAAACCTCCAACTCCATGACATATGGCGCACACTGCATCCAACCCATTAAGACTACACATATTATTCTCCGCCACACAATAAATATTCTCGTATAGATTATTTTTACACAGATTCCAATGGATTGGACATGGTTACTGACTGTTCAATCGGCCACATAACTTGGTCGGACCACGCTCCGGTTACGTGCCAGGTTCAGTGGCCTGATCTCCCTCCCACGACCTACATATGGCGACTGGATGATTATCTATTGAATGATCCTATTATTAATCTTGACATCCAAAAGTCTCTGGAAGACTATCTATCACATAATAATCCTAAGCACACTTCACTTATAACTGTATGGGAGGCACACAAATGTGTCATACGAGGAGACTTTCTGAAACATAAAGCTCGACTTACTAAACTACATAGATTAAAACAGGCAGAAATACTTCATACCATATCACAATTAGAGGAGAAACACAAAGGAGACTTATCTAACACTGAGACCAAAGAGGCCTTAGATACTGCTAGAAGGGACCTAAAAATACTTTTATCTGAAGCTTATCATTGCAAAATTATGCACACAAAGCAGCAATACTATGAGGGTGGAAACAAGCCTGGGAAGCTGTTGGCCAGGGCAGTGCGTAGAAGACAACGAAAAACACACATACATTTAATACAAAACTCGGATGGCTCTGTGATTAAAGGCAATAAACAAATAGCTAACTCCTTCCACTCTTACTATCAGTCATTATATAACATAGGACAGTTAGCTGACTCAATAGCTTCTCACGGAAACAAATCAGACAGAACGCTCCTGATAGACCAGTATCTGGCGGCGCTGGCTTTGCCGCAGCTAGATGCTGAACAAAGAAACTATTTAGACTCACAAATCTCTGCTGATGAACTCTTGCAGGCCATCATCAACATAAAGTATTATAAGTCATATATTGAAACATTAGGGCCATTGATGCTTCAACTTTTTAACAACTTGACCGAACAGCCAGAGCTCTCTAACACCATGTTAGAGGCACACATTACCGTTTTGCCTAAGCCAGACAAACCCCCTAATAATCCAGCTAATTTCTGACCTATCTCCCTATTAAATCTAGATATCAAAATTCTTTCCAAAATTTTAGCAAATCGCCTTAATAAATTTCTCACGAATCTTGTCTCCTCTGATCAGGTAGGGTTTGTACCTGGCAGGGAGGCACGTGATAATACCATAAAAGTGATCCAGATAATAAATTTCACACAAACTGAAAGAGTGCCCTTGGCACTATTTTTGACTGACGCAGAGAAGGCCTTCGACCGGGTCGATTGGCTCTTCCTGCGTCAGGTCATGAAGGCCATGAATTTTGGAGACCCTTTCCTGGATATGGTCTTTGCTCTTTACTCAGCTCCCAATGCCTGGATTAGAATAAACGGAACTTTATCAGACACCTTCACTATAACTAACGGGACCCGTCAGGGATGCCCGCTATCCCCTTTACTTTTTGCTCTATCAATCGAAGCATTAGCACAAAAGATATGCCTCAACCCTAACATCAAAGGAATCCGCATTGGTGATACAGAGCATAAACAGGCATTATATGCCGACGATGTTCTGTACACCCTTACTAATATAGATACATCAATCCCAGAGTTACTTTCTGAATTAAGGGAATATGGAAATCTCTCTAACTTCCACTTAAACCTCTCCAAATCAGAACTCCTCAACATCAACTCCCCTCCCGAACATACCCAGTTCCTAGCACAACACCATAATGTCCCCCTAGCAACCACAAAATTGAAATATTTAGGCATTTACTTATCAGCAAACACTGCAGATCTATATAAAAACAATTACTTAACTATTAAGAAGGAGATATCCGATGACCTGTCCTCATGGAAGAATAAATCATTATCTTGGTTAGGAAAGATAGGCTTAATTAAAATGAACATTTTACCATGCATACTTTATGTCATGCAAACGACCCCCATTCACTTACCAGCGGATTTCCTACCCAAACTTAAAAAAACCTTAGAGCAGTTCATATGGTCAGGAGTGAAACCCAGAGTCCCAAAAAAGACACTTTACCTTCCCAGAGATAGAGGGGGATTGGGATTCCCAGATTTGGCATTATATAGAAGGGCCATATTACTACAGAGACTAACTGAGTGGTCACACAATTCTTCACAGAAACTATGGGTCAGGATTGACGGGCAGATTCTCCATTCTAACAATGTCGCTTCTCTGGCATGGATCCCTGCGTCCCATGGATCCCTTGCAAAATTACCATTTAATAACAGAAACCCTATTGGAGTGGGACAGGTTAATTTCCACTAGCACACACATATCAAAACTCACTTCCCCACTTATTCCAATTTTGGAGAACCCCGACTTACCCTATTATGACCTGAGTAGAAACAGAGATAAACCATACAACCTGAGAGTAGGCGTTTTACATTTTGCATTGACCAATGGGAGACTCAAACCACAACATGAAATGAAAGAACACTCCGATTACATTTTCTCATCTTGGCTAAGATATCACCAGCTCTCCCACTTTCTATCACATCACGATAATAAACCCGATCTCCTTAGAGAACTCACTCCGTTTGAATCCCTATGCACTGATTCTACCCCGCCAAAGAGACTAATCTCAAAAATATATAAACTGCTTCTCATTCCACCTGACATACGATTACCGACATACACTGATGCATGGAACAGAGACATTAACAATGTGGTGGGAGAAGAGGAATGGCTCAAGTCATTTAGACTGATTAAACACTCTTCTGTCTCCGCAGTGGTTCAGGAAATACAATTTAAACTACACACTAGATGGTATTACACTCCATCTAGATTGCATCGATTTTTTCTGACGGCCTCAGCGGCTTGTTGGAGGGGATGTGGTGAGGTAGGAACACTCTCACACATCTGGTGGTCCAGCCCTAAGCTAACGAATTACTGGACGACAGTCATAGAGGAGATGTCTAATATATTAAATGTACATATATCAAACTCCCTCAAAACCATTTTGTTTCTACATTTACCTGATAATATCAGCAGGCAGGGACGGGCCCTTCTCCTGATTATGCTAACGGGAGCGAAGAGACTGATTCCTAGACTATGGAAATCAAAGGAGGTGCCCACTCTTGTAGAGTGGAGCTCCGCCGTGAACAAATTACTAACACTAGAAAAGTTGCACTATTTTCAGAGCAACCAAATGGATGTATACAAATCTTTGCTCACTGCATGGAAACCCCCCCATACTGGATAAACTAATTGTTGACCTTTGAGCGTGCAAACAACCTACCACTAAATATAATCAGATTCATTCTGGGAAACCCCACTTTCCCCTTTTCCCCTCTACCATCTCCCCCCTTTTTTTTTTTCTCTCTCTATTCTATTGGGCCCGGTGTGTACGGGCTGCTTCTTTTGGAGCTTTTTGTTTATAAAGGTATTAATATATTTATATGTTAAACAATACTGTTAAAAAAAAAAAAAAAAAGTCAAGCTTTAATTATCAACGTAAATGGACAATTTACCCTAAAACTAAGTATCTAACATGTACTCTGGAACGGGTGGGAACCACACTTGAAGATTTTGTGGGAACCCCCGAACTGCCACCTTGATGTAGACTTTATCCTAACCTAATTGTACGATAAATTACAATCCAAAGTGGGTACAAATACCTCTAAATGTATGTTTTTGCTTTATATTTCGTCCATGTATTGTATTTGCATAACCTTAAATAAAGCTTGTTTGGAAAAAAAAAAAAAAATCCTCCAGGCTGATAGGCTAGCCAAGCTAGAGCAGTTACAGTTGCGTCCTATAGATCGTTACCTTCACCAAGCCCCGTACACAGAGGTCGCCTGGCTACTGCAAGTTGATTACACAGTTCCATACTATACCGCAAATTTTCCTCCCTGTAATGCTGAATCTCAATTTCATCGGGCTATGAACTTACTTCACTTTGCCCTCTGTGTGTTCCGGTCTGGAATTGGTTAGTGAGGGGACACATCTCATGCACATATGCCCGGATCTACGAGGATGCCCTGGAATCTCCCTAATGTGCCGCAAGAAACTGTATATATATATAATTTTTTTTTTTTCCTCTGGATATTAAGAACTGACTTTATTATGCACCAGACAGTGCAAGAGTTGTAACGAGATTGCTAGAGTCTCCACCGGTTAGTTATACATGCCTGGACATATTAGCAGTCATGGAACAGTGTGATCTATGTTACCAAGTATTCAGCATTGTCGAATTGTATAGGTGTTTAGGTGTACCGGCATGTTGCAAAGTCCTGTAAAATATGTTATTAAGTCTTGACCCGTATGAGAACTGTATGCTTGGAAGTTCCACAGCACCCATAACGCATGCTTCCTACTCATATTCTGCATAGCATGGTGCTGATATTTGATGCAGGCTTATTTTTGCATGCTGGCGATTATACCTTTGATTGGCAGTTTTTTTTTCTGTTTTTTTTTTCTGTCCCCCCCCCCCCATTAAATGACTTAGCGTTATGGCCCCATTGTACCCTGAGCTGTTAAGCTGATAGTTTCACTATTACAGCATGTTCTCCACGTAACACAGACTATCAGGTTGCTAAATATTCACTCCTTTATATACAGCCCAAATACTTAGCTCTATCTATTATAATATATGGTGGTATAGTATGTACATAGGGATTATAATGCAATCTATCTGCTTTACATATCATGTGTATTTGTATTATATTTCCACACCCCCTTTCAGTTATGACTGTTTTGAGTTTAAATTAAATTTAAAAACTGAGGTTTGGCTGCTGAGACCCAAAAGTGGTCTCTTAGATCAGACACCCCCTATTTTATTAACATTTACTGTTGGGGTCCAAAAGTGACCTCCTGAGCCATTTTGGAGGTGCTCAGAACATAAGGCAGACCATATATACAGTATTATTAGCTCTTGGTTTTCCCTGAGAAGTATAGATAGTATATTTTAATCATTTTACTAAATAGGTTCTGTATTTTATTGTTGCTGTGTACTATGGTATTCATGTAATATGTATGCCTTTCTATGTGTTTATGTCAAACCTCAAATAAAAATTATATAATAAAAAAAAAAAAAATCTCAGATGTGGGCAGCATAATTCCTTCATCTAATGCTGAAGTGTTTTTCCTTCATACGTATGCTTGCACACCTCGTGTACTGTTAAAGGAGGTGGCTACTTGGACGACATTGATATCCCTGTCTTTGTCGACCTTGAACAGTTTTTGTGAACTTTATCATTTATATGATGTTCCTTCCTTGAGGAAGCCTTTTCTAGGCGTACCTTGGATATATCTCACAGGAATAGGATAAGCTAAAGATATCTTTCTCCCTGTCTTACGTCTTTTCAAGGATCTTTCTGTCGCTGTCTCCATTAAAGTGCACGGTGCCTAAGGTAGAGAGGGGCCTCGCTACTATGGCACAGAAATCTTCGATCCCTTTAGAGGGTACCTGCCACTTTACGGATCCATAGATAAGCGGGAGGTTTAATTGTTAATTTAGAGCAATTACTTGTATTATTAAGCTTGCGGTGCTAGTCTTTGGTGCATTATGGGCTTAGTGGTACAGCCTAGACTTTATAGACCTTGTAGGGCTACAGTTGCAGGTTCTATTTTTTTCTCCAAGATCATGCTTCTGGCGTTTTCATTTCAAGGATGCGTCCTCCTTTGGACTTGTTTTGGCAGAACAATCCCTGAGTTATGGATTTTTCTGGAGTAGTTTTCCTTTTCTTCCTTAGTATAATTTGGAATCCAATCTACGATTTCTGAAATTCAGGTATGATGAGAAACATTCCTTGAACACAGAGGCGTAACTAGAAGCCTCAGGGCCCTGGTGCAAGAATCCATGAAGGCCCCCCCCCCAACTTGCAATACATACATATAAAAACTGTGTGTGTATATATATATATATATATATGCTATATTATACATTAAAAAATTTATATATTATATATAATATTATTTATCTCTCCTCTTTAAAACAAAAAATCATAACAAAACAAAAAAGAAAAAAACATTTCTCTCTTTTTTTATTTGAATGTATATTTTCCTTTTTCTGTTTTTTAAAATCTTTAGAACAAATCCATTGTAAAAGCCATACTAGAAAACAGCACAAGATTCCTTCCACCATGATATAAATGAAAAATGGAACTGCCCTAATTTTGTAGCCAAGAGACAGACACATATATATACACATACATGCGTTCACACAAGCACACTGTCACATATACATATACACAGACACACACACACATATATATATATATATATATATGTGTGTGTGTGTGTATATATATATATATACACATGTAAACCCACACACACATATACATACACACACGCACTAACTCATACATACACACTCAAGCACACACATACATACACACAGACGCACAACCACAGACACACTATTACTTACACTTACAATCTAGAAGCTAGACACTTTTGATCAGCCAACCTAAAGAGACCACTAATAGCAGACACAATCTCACAATTGATGTTGAAGAGGGTTACAAATTTAAGAACTTATTTATTTAGATGAGGCTCCAGTATTATAAAAGGTTACACTTTATGGTTTGGTGGCAGTTAAAATTGCCAGAATAGCTCTATGGTTAAAACACTGGGTAGACCTGGTGAGTCAGTAGGCTTTGATTTAGGGCAATATATACCTTGAATAAATTGAATGGTCATATGTAGTAATTGAAGTGTTAATAATCTGGGACTCACACCCAGATTAATAACACTTCACTTACTACATATGACCATTTAAGGTATATATTACCCTAAATCACAGCCCACTGACTCACTAGGTCTAGTACCCACGCAAACATTTTAGACACACTTTAAGCCCCCATCTACCTATTAACCCCATATAACCTGTGCCAAGCAGGCCACTCACCCTCTACCTTGTACTGTGGGAGCTGACAGTGGGTGAGTGCTCTCTGAGTAGTTCGGGCATAGTACATCTCTGTGAGAGGACACCCGGTCCCGGAGGTAGAAACAGACCAGGGGGGCATGGTGGCACCCGGGCAGCATGCGGAGAGAGTGAGACTGTCACAGAGAGACAGACTGTCATCAAGAGAGTGGAAGGGATTCGGGAGATTTTCTCCCAGCCAGAGCCAACTCGACACGGCCCCCCCGTGTACACCCCAACCCCCTTAACCTGAGCTCACCGTGGCTGCCAGAGTCCAGACGTCTTCTCTTCACAGTCCACTTCTCTGGTCTCCGACTCCGTCTCATTGAGTCACTACAGCGCGCTAGCCTGCAAACTCCCAGGTCAGGACCCAGACCAGTTCCAGTGCCACTCCACTGACTCCTGCTACTGACTAGGCTGAGCCTGCACGTGCAGTCATGATGAGATACACCGTGCTTCCGTGCAGCCAGTCAGTCAGGTCCGGAGGAGGCAGACTCTTAACCAGTGCGCGCCAAAATGTGGAGTTCCAGGGCAGCCGGCGGCAGGTCAATCGAACGTCAAATACAGTTTGTTTCTGACATGTGCAATTGTGCTGCAATGCTGGCTGCCCTGGAAATTGGAATTAGTTTTATTTAAATTAAAATGGATAAGGTCAGGATTTGGGAAAAAAAATAAAATAATAATAGTAAAAAAAAAATACAAACTGAAGTCTTGGGCCCCCCTGTGTAAGGGACCTGCTGGGCCCGGTAGCAATGGCGACTCTTGCATCAGCGGTAGTTCCGCCCCTGCTTGAACAGGATTCAGGACGTTCCTTGCAGGGAGTGAGAGCTCCAGCTCCTGTCTGGGAACAGGATCTGGGTATTTATCTCAAGTTTTCTCTGGTACTGACCTTCTTTTGGTTCTGGTGGGTCTGTTCATAAGAACATAGACCGGAGGGCTGTGTGTTTATTGTTCTCTTGCTTATGAGTTTCATCAGCAAAGAAAGGCCTTTAGGTCCTGGGGTAGCTCAAGGGTGCTTTCTGGACTATATATAGTTCAGGTGTCATCCTTCCTTCGTGCTATCTCTTTTTCAAGAGATTTTATCCAATCTTCTTTCTCATGGGAATTGAAGGGGTGGATTTTATGACTCTGTATTTAGAAGAAGTTTTCTAACAGAGGTCAGATATCTAGGATGTATTCCTTTTTCCTCTCTCTGCAGGCTACTGTCTAGTCAACAGCAAGTTTTGTTGTCAGGCCTAACTCTTTATAACCAGTAGGTTGGGAATTCGGATCTAACTGCAGCTGAATCTCCTTCTCTTTTCAGTGACTCAATTTAGGAGAGAATTGGTCTAATGATTTCCATGGGACATCATTCTTTGGCTAATTTCCATAAAAGGAGAGAGCATCAGATCTGTCTCAGAGGATAGATATAGATCAGTCAACAAGAGTCTCTCTACCGGAGTAATTTTAAGGAATATCTATCTCAGGGCTTATGCTTATGGAGATATTCCAGGGTAATGTGACCACGGATGCTAACCTGCTGGGCTGGTATGTGGTCTGGGTCTCGTTAAGATTATGAATTCGGAAGTGTCTGCTCCTCTCTTTAATATCTGAAGTAGAGAGCGATCTTTAATGCTCTGATAGCTTGACCTCGTGGCCTCAGTCGTTTCTAAGTTTGTTTCCAGTCGGGGAACGTCACCTCGATGGTTTATTTCAACAAACTGGGAGGATATACGGTTTCCTTTGCCATATAGAAGGTGACTTGGATTGTTCAGTGGGCGGAATCTCACAATTGCTGTCTGTCATCCTCTCTCCAGGCATTTGAGAGTCGAACTTCTGAACAGACAGATATTTCCTCCAGGGCAATGGATTATTCTTCTGGAGGTATTCTCTAGGTAAATCCTCAAATGGAGGATCCAGAGTTGGTTTATAAGGGCGTTTTCGGCAGAACGCCTAGTTTCCAAGGTGTAGTTCACTGTGAAGTTATCCACTGACCACCCTGATAGATGTTCTGGCGTTGTTTTCCTTGGATTACAGTCTGTCATGCCTGTTTACTCTGTTTGTTCTCTTTCCACGAGTCTTTGCTCCTATTCAATAGAAGAGAGTGGCATGGATTCTAACAGCATCTGCGTGGCCTCGCAGGATCTGGTATGCAGACCACCTGATAATGTTGTCTCTCCATTTTGGTGACTGTACCTGAGGGAGGACCTTCTGAGTCAGGGTCCCTTCTTCATCTAAATCTAGTTTCTCAGATGCTGCCTGCTTGGTGTGGAACACTTGGTTTTGTTTAACTGTGGGGGTTGCCGAGCCAGTCATTGAGATTATGGCTTAGGCTTGCAGGCTTGTTTTCGAGGGGATTGCCATAGACTATGGCGTACTTATCCTTATTGGTGTGAAGCCAAGGGCTTCTCTTGGAGTGGAGTCAGGATTCCTAGAATTTTCCCTGTCTCTAGGATGTCTCGAAAGGCTCTGTCAGTACCCTGAAGGGTCAGTTTTCTGCATTGTCTTTTTTGCTACATAAGCGTCTGGCGGTCGTGCCAGCTGTGCAGTCCTTGTTATGCCTGGTCAGACTTAAGCCTGTCCTTAAGTCTGTTGCTCTCCTTGGAGCCTTAACTTGGTTCTTAACCTTGTTTTGAAGGTTTTGCGGTACTTTCCATATATGTTTAGTGTTATCTTGGAAGGCTTTCCTCTGCTCGGAGAGTCTCGGAATTCTCAGCTTGGCAGGGTGTTTTGCTTTATCTTATCTTTCTTTCAGATAAGGTGTTTCTTCATAGGGATTCGTTGTTCCTTGTCTATGTCCCAATCCTTTTTATGATACGGAACATTAGAGGCCTCTTGAGAGAATTACAGCTCTTTTCTTTAGGGCTGTATTTGCTTCTTGGGTTTTCAGGAATGAAGCTTTGGTGGATTAGCATTGCAAAGCAAGATTGGTAGTTGGTCTTGGCTGTGTTTTTTTCTGGGAGCAGGGTTCTTCAAGTGGTGGTGCCTTCTGTTTAGGTGTCTGTCTTGCCCCTCCCCCTATCATCTGTGTACTCTAGCTTGGATATTGATTCCCAACAGTAATTAATGATGATCCGTGGACTCATCATGTCATTAGAAAGAAAACAAAATGTATGCTTACCTGATAAATTTATTTCTTGACACGATGAGTCCACGGCCTGCCCTGTTTATTCAGACAGTCTTTTGTGTTCTAAACCTCAGGCACCTTTGCACCTTGTGTTACTTCCTTTCTATCTTTTTCCTTTGGTCGAATGACGGAGGGTTGTGGGAAGGGAAGTGATATGTAACAGCTTTGCTGTGGTGCTCTTTGCCTCCTCCTGCTGGCCAGGAGTGATATTCCCAACAGTAATTAATGATGATCCATGGACTCATCGTGTCAAGAAAGAAATAAATTTAGCAGGCAAGCATAAATTTTCTTTTTTTTATACATTTTTCCCATTCTCTCAAGCCTGTTATACAGGGAGTTTAGAATTATTAGGCAAATGAGTATTTTGACCACATCATCCTCTTTATGCATGTTGTCTTACTCCAAGCTGTATAGGCTCGAAAGCCTACTACCAATTAAGAATATTAGGTGATGTGCATCTCTGTAATGAGAAGGGGTGTGGTCTAATGACATCAACAACCTATATCAGGTGTGCATAATTATTAGGCAACTTCCTTTCCTTTGGCAAAATGGGTAAAAAAAAAGGACTTGACAGGCTCAGAAAAGTAAAAAATAGTGAGATATCTTGCAGAGGGATGCAGCACTCTTAAAATTGCAAAGCTTCTGAAGCGTGATCATCGAACAATCAAGCGTTTCATTCAAATTAGTCAACAGGGTCGCAAGAAGCGTGTGGAAAAACCAAGGCGCAAAATAACTGCCCATGAACTGAGAAAAGTCAAGTGTGCAGCTGCCAAGATGCCACTTGCCACCAGTTTGGCCATATTTCAGAGCTGCAACCTCACTGGAGTGCCCAAAAAGCACAAGGTGTGCAATACTCAGAGACATGGCCAAGGTAAGAAAGGCTGAAAGACGACCACCACTGAACAAGACACACAAGCTGAAACGTCAAGACTGGGCCAAGAAATATCTCAAGACGGATTTTTCTAAGGTTTTATGGACTGATGAAATGAGAGTGAGTCTTGATGGGCCAGATGGATGGGCCCGTGGCTGGATTGGTAAAGGGCAGAGAGCTCCAGTCTGACTCAGACGCCAGCAAGTGGAGGTGGAGTACTGGTTTGGGCTGGTATCATCAAAGATGAGCTTGTGGGGCCTTTTCGGGTTGAGGATGGAGTCAAGCTCAACTCCCAGTCCTACTGCCAGTTTCTGGAAGACACCTTCTTCAAGCAGTGGTACAGGAAGAAGTCTGCATCCTTCAAGAAAAACATGATTTTCATGCAGGACAATGCTCCATCACACGCGTCCAAGTACTCCACAGCGTGGCTGGCAAGAAAGGGTATAAAAGAAGAAAATCTAATGACATGGCCTCCTTGTTCACCTGATCTGAACCCCATTGAGAACCTGTGGTCCATCATCAAATGTGAGATTTACAAGGAGGGAAAACAGTACACCTCTCTGAACAGTGTCTGGGAGGCTGTGGTTGCTGCTGCACGCAATGTTGATGGTGAACAGATCAAAACACTGACAGAATCCATGGATGGCAGGCTTTTGAGTGTCCTTGAAAAGAAAGGTGGCTATATTGGTCACTGATTTGTTTTTGTTTTGTTTTTGAATGTCAGAAATGTATATTTGTGAATGTTGAGATGTTATATTGGTTTCACTGGTAAAAATAAATAATTGAAATGGGTATATATTTGTTTTTTGTTAAGTTGCCTAATAATTATGCACAGTAATAGTCACCTGCACACACAGATATCCCCCTAAAATAGCTATAACTAAAAACAAACTAAAAACTACTTCCAAAACTATTCAGCTTTGATATTAATGAGTTTTTTGGGTTCATTGAGAACATGGTTGTTGTTCAATAATAAAATTAATCCTCAAAAATACAACTTGCCTAATAATTCTGCACTCCCTGTATATAAATAGTAACTAACAAAAAAGTGTACAGCCCCAGATACAAAGGCAGGTGCGCGTGGAAGAGGGACTGTCAACCTCTGTGTAAACAGCAAGCAAATGACTCCACAGCACCTTCCATTTAATGAAAATGTATTAAACCTCTTCTCCCATGGAGGTACAAAAAAAGAGTTACAGCAATGTTTTGGGAGGTTATCCCTTAATCATGCTAATAGGCCTCATCTGTTTAGATGCATTTATAGGCCTTCACATTAATCCATTTACAAAATAGATCATTTAACTTAATACCACCACCTAGTGGCTACATCATATCATATTAATTCAATTAAGCATATATATATTATTAAAAACAATACAACATCTACCTATGAACATTTGAACATAGAAAATATTAACCTGTTTCTTAAGTTATATATTACATGTAATGCACTCTATAGAAATACCTTTAGGCCAAGCTCTCTATTAATTCCCTTAGGCCTAGATTTAGAGTTCGGCGGTAGCCGTCAAAACCAGCGTTAGAGGCTCCTAACGCGGGTTTTTTACGCACTCCGGTATTTAGAGTTTATTTACCGCGACTCAAAATACACCTAACGCTCAACTTTCTACCGCCACCTCAGACCCAGTAGTAAACATATACCGCACAAAAAAACATCCACGAATCACAAAACAAATATTACACAAAGTACACTTACACTCATACAAACACAACACTATCTTTATTTTTCGGAATTTTTATTTTTTCTTTAAAATACAAAGGATTAAAGTTGTGAGATCTCGGGTGTTTGAAAAAAATCCACACAAATCCATTTTCCCATTGACTTACATGGACATACGGGAAAAGACCCTCATATACCTACATCTAACGAATAACATTATCACAAACATACACTCATCGATGCATACAAACAATATACACCACATTACATACACAAAATATTTATTTATTACAAAAAGAACACGATTTAGTTACTTTTTCACACAAGCTCATGACGTCACTCACTTTACGAGGAAAACCAGTCTTAGAAAAAAAAATATAGAAATCTTTGGAGCCTCCATTGACTTCTATTGGGAAGACGTGCTCGTGCACGCGAAACCCTCATTTCCCTAACGCACGCAAATAGCGTAGACTGAAAAACTCCAAATACCAGCGCTAGAAAATACATGCTTTTATGCGTTAGACCCAGCTATGATAAATAGATCAAGAAATGACTATTTCCCTATGGTGGATTTATGTTTTTTAATATTAAATATTCACCACACCATAAATATTTTTAACACTTTTAGATTACATCAACTACAAATCCCCATCACTAGTAACACATTATTATTTCAATAAAATTACATTTACAATTAAAATAAAATTCAATACACATTTCTGGATTCACAAACACTACACAATGGGAAACATCTCTCATTTACCTTTATTATTGCATTTCTGTTATTCAACTCATATGCTTGCAGCAACTGCATATCTACATAGGCTTAACACATGATCACTCATGGATGCACATACATTACTTTTAACATTCAATCATACATGTGCATTCAAATGATGGGGGAAAAACACATTACATTCTCTCGAGGAATCACAAAACACAACATATGGATTTTACTGTACTTTTAACATCATGATTCCATCACCAGAAACCATTAGGAATTACGTACAACAAGAACATCATTACACCAGATTACAGATGTCACTTTATGGGAAGGAACAACAATGCCAGACCGCTATATAGAAGTCAGCATATGTGGGACACAATCACAATATATACGTACATGTACATAACACGCATCACCCATCACGCAACCACAAAGCACACATTTAGATTTTATTCAGCACACAATAACAATGTAGCACAATACAACAACACAATGAGGATTTCACAACTACATAGGCAGGTTAATAATATCATGACGTCATTAGAAGATTCAACCATACACATCACAGATTCACCACTGTACCGCCCCTTTAGGAACTTTAACACTCAATACTACAATACAACATATACGTAAAACACACTTTTGAACAGCATTATTATGGAGATTTCAATGGGACAATTCAGAAATATTGTCAGATCGCACATCAATTATATATATAATACTACAGATGACAGCCGGAAGTTATTCAGTATTCGTGCAATTTTTATGGGACGCATACAATATCGTCAGATCGAAAATCACTTATATATACAATACTACAGATGACAGCCGGAAGTTATTCAGTATTAGTGCGATTTGAAAGGGACGCATACAATATTGACAGCTCGGCAATCACTTATATATACAATACTACAGATGGCAGACGGGAAGTTCGGAATTATTATTGCGATTTGAAAGGGACGCGTACAATATTCACATCTCGGCAATCACTTATATATACAATACTACAGATGACAGCCGGAAGTTATTCAGTATTAGTGCGATTTGAAAGGGACGCATACAATATTGACAGCTCGGCAATCACTTATATATATAATACTACAGATGACAGACGGGAAGTTCGGAATTATTATTGCGATTTTAAAGGGACGCGTACAATATTCACATCTCGGCAATCACTTATATATACAATACTACAGATGACAGCCGGAAGTTATTCAGTATTAGTGCGATTTGAAAGGGACGCGTACAATATTCACATCTCGGCAATCACTTATATATACAATACTACAGATGACAGCCGGAAGTTATTCAGTATTAGTGCGATTTGAAAGGGACGCGTACAATATTCACATCTCGGCAATCACTTATATATACAATACTACAGATGACAGCCGGAAGTTATTCAGTATTAGTGCGATTTGAAAGGGACGCATACAATATTGACAGCTCGGCAATCACTTATATATACAATACTACAGATGGCAGACGGGAATTTCGGAATTATTATTGCGATTTGAAAGGGACGCGTACAATATTTTACAGCTCGGCAATCACTTATATATACAATACTACAGATGGCAGACGGGAAGTTCGGAATTATTATTGCGATTTTAAAGGGACGCGTACAATATTGACAGCTCGGCAATCACTTATATATATAATACTACAGATGGCAGACGGGAAGTTCTGAATTATTATTGCGATTTTAAAGGGACGCATACAATATTGACAGCTCGGCAATAACTTATATATACAATCCTACAGATGGCAGATGTTCCTTTATCATTTACAAACAATATTGCAGCAACATTGATCGATCACATTCGATGCACATTATACACAACTATGCACTTTCATTCATGTTAGCCTGGACGTGTGCTTGTTACTATAAGATCGCGTTTAAGAAATATTGATTACACATATGAACAAACATTACAAACATGCACTGTATGTGTGATATTTGACACTTTCACATTGAGAATCATTGTTTGAAACTAACATTTCAGCAAACAACAAATAAACGCCCACTGTGAAAGCATTCGCGCCGCTCACATACAAACAGGTGAATACAATCAGCAATCATTACAAACTCACTACCATTGGACTAATTGTACTATAAATCCCCCAAACAACATGGCCAATGCATCACTTGTGATCCACATCAGATCAAGTGCTTACCTTGTTACGCTGTTTTGAAAGATGGATGACGATGACATGGTAGACGCTGCTGGTGGTGCTATTGGCGAACTAGCTGTTGGTCGAATCAGGCAGCCTCGGCGGCTCAGACCGAGACGAAGGGGTCGTCTGGTTCGAGGTCCTCGTGTCTACAGGGTGGGACCCACCTTGGAAAACATGAGTGACTTTGAGGTTTTTGATAAGTATCGGCTCGATCGCGAACAGCTCATTGGCCTTTACGAGCTTCTTAAACCTCATTTGGAGCCACGTATACAAATAAGGACTGCTGTTCCCCCCATGAGTAAGATGCTAAGCTGTCTATACGTCCTGGCCTCCGGGAGTTTTCAATCCGGAGAACTGTACATGCATGGCCTGGCTCAAGGTACATTCTCTGGGGTGTTTGATAACTTTCTGAACGCCATGGTACGTATCAGTAAGCAATACATAGGATTCCCACAGAATGATGGTGATTGGAGGCGCCTGAAGCGGGAATTCTTTGATATTGCTCAATTGCCCAATGTCTTGGGAGCCATTGATTGTACCCACATTGCGCTGCGTGCTCCAATTGATGACTTGCCCTTCAGAAATCGCAAACATTTTCATAGCCTCAACGTGCAGTATGTTTGTGACGCACGGATGAGGATTATGCATGTGTATGCGAATTTTGGAGGTGCTTGTCATGATGCCCGCATCCTCTCTCTGTCGTCCCTGTGGAGACAGTTTGAGGAAAGACAAATGCCCCCTGGTTATCTCGTTGGTGAGTATTTGTGCACAACATGGTTAATTATTTTGACAATTGCCCCTGTATTTTTTAACTGTTAGCGTCATGTTCAGCTATAGGATTAAATTTAACCATTTGTTATTTACCGACGCTAATGTCTATTTTTATTGAAATGCAGATATGTAGCATGTCTTACCTTAAGTGTTCAGATAGAGAATGCAATGTAAACATGTAGTTAGCATTTTACACAAGGTTTGTTTTAGGAGAAATACGCATATGTAGCATGTCTTAGATGAAATGGCAAGATATTATCTCATGCAATTTAACCCTGTCATTGTCTTTTTCTGCTAATGTCTATTTTTATTGAAATGCAGATATGTAGCATGTCTTACCTTAAGTGTTCATATAGAGAATGCAATGTAAACATGTAGTTAGCATTTTACACAAGGTTTGGTTTAGGAGAAATACGCATATGTAGCATGTCTTAGATGAAATGGCAAGATATTATCTCATGCAATTTAACCCTGTCATTGTATTTTTCTGCTAATGTCTATTTTTATTGAAAAGCAGATATGTAGCATGTCTTACCTTAAGTGTTCATATAGAGAATGCAATGTAAACATGTAGTTAGCATTTTACACAAGGTTTGGTTTAGGAGAAATACGCATATGTAGCATGTCTTAGATGAAATGGCAAGATATTATCTCATGCAATTTAACCCTGTCATTTTATTTTTCTGCTAATGTCTATTTTTATTGAAATGCAGATATGTAGCATGTCTTACCTTAAGTGTTCATATAGAGAATGCAATGTAAACATGTAGTTAGCATTTTACACAAGGTTTGGTTTAGGAGAAATACGCATATGTAGCATGTCTTAGATGAAATGGCAAGATATTATCTCATTCAATTTAACCCTGTCATTGTCTATTTCTGCTAATGTCTAGTTTTATTGAAATGCAGATATGTAGCATGTCTTACCTTAAGTGTTCATATAGAGAATGCAATGTAAACATGTAGTTAGCATTTTACACAAGGTTTGGTTTAGGAGAAATACGCATATGTAGCATGTCTTCGATGAAATGGCTAGATACAGATTTATATATAATTTTTTTTTTTTTTTTTATGTTTCTGACAACTTTTAATATGGATTATGGTTTTTAAAAAATATATTTATACAACAATATACTAGTTTAAGTATTCTGTTTGAATTATGTTCTGTTCTAAATTTATAGGTGATTCTGGGTACATGAGCCGGCCTTGGCTCATTACCCCCTTGCGTAGCCCAACTGATGTGTCTGAGGAGCGCTACAATAGGGCTCATAAGAGAACCAGGGCGGTGGTTGAAAGGATGTTCGGGCTCCTGAAGATGAGATTCAGGTGCCTGGACCGTTCTGGAGGAGCACTCCAGTACAACCCAAAGAAGGTGGCTAAGATCGTTGTAGCCTGTAGCGTCCTGCATAATATTGCACAGCGGGCTGGGATGCTGCAGGCCGTCCCGGTGGACAGAGACCTCCTCAGAGATGAGGAGGATGATCCTGTTCTAGAGGGGGAATTCCAGGACGAGGGACTTGATGTCAGAGCAGACGTCATCAACCGCCACTTTAGACGGTAAATAATAGAAGTTACACTGGAGTATTTTCAATAGATGTGAACTCTAGGGAAATGACAAGTAGAGAATTGTGCAAACATGTTAGTATTGATAAAATGTTATAATAATATTTATTTCTCATAATATAGGTGATGCTCTGGGCATTGGGTCCTATAGCGAGTCTTTGCCACCTGGTTTTTATAGAGGACATCAGATGGTAAGTAGAAATGTATGGACTGTTGCTGGCATGATTTGTACACAAATACATAATATGGCATAAATTTTTAAAAATATAACTTTGTTTACACATTACTTATGTACATAATCAGAAAGGGATACTCTAGAATGACTATGGTTCAATGTCACACAGAGGTTTGTTCTGCTCAATATGACTCATCTTCACACTTGATAGAAAATAACACAGGTTCATACACAGGCTTAGTAAGCTAGTGATAGATATTTATTATGAAATGGGGGGTGGGAGAGGGGTACAGAACTGATTCACACACTTGTATGAAATCTTTATATATAATTTCTTACATTAGGGAGATGACTTAATATAAAGACTGAAAGGGAACAATTTGAAGCCTGACAGTGAAGATTTCCAAGACTGACAGTGGGGAAAAAGCCAAGATTGAAATTGAAGTATACCAATGGGATCATGTCTGGCATATTTAAATTCTGCTGACCTTGAAAACCATACAAAGACATGTTCACATGGTAAGTGCAAACTATTTGATAGAATAAGGCTGTGGAGACATCCTATTGGAGACACTTAGATGATTTTCTATTTTGTAGATGGTATTTCCCAGTCCTCTATTTAATGAACTGATGAATAAGACACCTATTGAAGATCAACTGTTTACCCCTGAATTGACATTCAAAGACCATGCATTGTCCAGGTTGGTGTACCAATGCATGCTAGTGAAGACTGTAGAATATTAGTAGCTTACATACATTAGTCATATTTAGTTCTTAATTAGATATTTAGGGATCACAATCAGACACTTAGATGATTTTACTTTTTTAGATGGTATTTCCCAGTCCTCTATTTAATGAACTGATGAATAAGACACCTATTGAAGATCAACTGTTTACCCCTGAATTGACTTTCAAAGACCATGCATTGTCCAGGTTGGTGTACCAATGCATGCTAGTGAAGACTGTAGAATATTAGTAGCTTACATACATTAGTCATATTTAGTTCTTAATTAGATATTTAGGGATCACAATCAGAAAAAGGAATACATATTATAGTTGATATAGAGGTATTTGAATGGACATGAAATATTACATTTATGTTCAGCATACATATATTGTTTACATGTGATATACATTATTATGTATAAATTTAATTTTTGAAATTTAAATATTATTTTTAATCAACAATATAATGGTGTATGTATTTCATTAATTTAAAATGAATGTAATGATTATCTTTAAAAAATGTTGATCAAAGTTAGAGCATAGACACCATATGATTTTAAATGTATTTTATGAATATTTTACAACGTGTGTATTAACTTTGTTCCATTTTTATTATTTGTCATTTCAGATTGGCATCTGATGACTTCATGGAATATTTATTTATTTTCTATTAAATATATATTTTTTTTTTAGCAGATTCTAATATATATCAATATAATCTGTAAATAAATAAAACTTGGACTCCCATGACTGGTAGTTGGCTATTTGACAAGCACATGCATAAGAGAAAATAATGCATTAATAGTAGAAAATAAAATTCTTCAGAGAATATTAAAAGATATATTTTAACATTAATTGGGGAGTCATATTCTTCAATGCTTTTATATTGAAAAAGTATATATTAAAAATATTTAGGATATGTATTAATATTATGATTGTTTTAACATTTAATAAGGTGAAGTGGTTCAATTACATGAAAGTGACAGTGTTGTTGAATGTAAAAAGAATTGTATAAGATCATGTATCTTCCTTAGGTATCTCAAAACATTATTAGAAAATATTTTACAATTATTACATTTATAAATGGTAGGTCATTTAACTTTATAATTTTTAATAATTAGTTATTGGATGCCAGGTTAATCTATGTAATTTTCTAGTGGAGTCATTTAACTATACTTAGTAATATTATGTATTTATTACAATCTTACCTCTTGGGTTAGACATCAAATATCTATATAGAATGTAATTTCCCCTTTAGTTTATTTTGTCAATGTTAAATAAAAATACAATATGTTTGGGTCCTTAAAGGGGTCATTCAAAATGTATATTTTGTATACATTGTTACAAATATCATACAAGAATTTAAACATATTTAGAATGTACTATAGAATTACATTCAGTCTTTAAATATACTTGTTAAAATAAAAATAAATGCACATATCTTAGTGAATGATATAAGGCATCTATATGCAAACAACAATCAGCATCAAAATAGCCTATGTAGAGATGTATTTAATCCACGAATATATATAATTACAATATAATGATTGAATAACAAAACATATTAAGTTGGTCAAATATAAGATTATGATACAAAATGCATACATAACATATAGCTTAATGTCCCTCTACGCTGAAGGCTAAAAAATACCTCATTTAATAAATATATTTCAGTCAGTGTGTAAAACAATCTAGAAGTTAATCTAAATTTGCTTTACTCATATGTTAGACTCATTTAGCAAAAGGAAGGTGCCTAGGTTTATGATATATTAAGCATTATTGTGAAATGTTTATTTAAAGGGACATGAACTCAAAATATACTTAAAGGTAGCCATTTAAAAAAACAATGATTTATACATTCTGAATGAGTATTCTATTTTAATCAACTTTAAAACTTGTCTCATATTATGAATGCTCATTGTGATGTTGCTATCATTACTTTAGAAATAAGGCAGTAAATAGCTAATTTATTTGCTTCAGTACTCTGGACAGAACTTGATTGTTTGGAATAATTGATGCAACAATCGTCAAGGACAACCCAGGTTTTTATTAAACAATTGTCCGTAATATAAAATATCATTATTGATTTTCAAAGAAACATAACAAGATAACTTAACATTTGATAATCGTATTAAATAATAAAGTTGATTAACATTTCATGCTCAATCACCAATGGTAAATTTGTTTGGACAGTGTCCCTTTAAGAGCTTGAAATAGTGTATTTACTTCTCTTCCTATCTTGACATACTTTGCTTGAAAAGCATATCGAGATAGGCTCAGTAGATGAAGATTGGTGGATGCACAGAGATGCCTTATGTGATTGGCTCAACCATGTGCATTTAAATTTCTTATGTTGAGGATATATAAATACTAAGAGAAAATGATTTACATTTTAAAGTCTAAACAATCTTCTATCTCTACAGATCATTTGATACAATTGTTTGTAATGTCTCTTTAAAACTAAAGACGCCATTGCACAATAACATATATGAGCACTTCAGAGAAATACAAGCTCGAGGTTTATTTGCGAATAACAAAGCTGTAGTTTAACATTTATAAACAGATTATCAAAGTTACTGACATTCTTCCCGGAATTTTAACATTAATAAATATTGCGTGGGAAACGCATCTTCAAACACCAGATTAGCATATTTAAACATTAGTGTAATGTCACGCAATAGCACACAATCAATGTGCATTATAAATACATTTAATAGAGCAATGTCAATACTTCACAATCAATTTATTTAAAGAACAATAAAGACATACAATATTAAATGTGTATTTGTATTAAAGAAACAGACCGTTATTAAACCGAGAAATGTCTACAACATTAATAATGTGACAGGATGAGATTTTAAAGAGTATTTAATCATTAATATTTCACGGATCACGGATATTAAATCTGCGTCACACATATCCGCATGACAGGCCCATGAGTTACAAATAAGTCTACATGAAAAATGAAGTTACAGCACCACCAAGCGGTATGTGTAAGGAAGTTACTAAGATATGAAACATTAAGGAACGGCCAATCAGAGTTCATCACACAAACACAACTTGAGTCAGGATGGTCTCACAGACATTATAACAATATTTCAATATTTTATCCAATCAGATGTACAGATAAATTGTCCCATGGTGCATCTCATGTTTACTTCACCATATAAAAGTCCATTACACGTTGCCATCTTTGTCAGTTCTCTAATGCCTGCAGGCAGTTTATATTATTATAATATATTTATTGTACAACCCAGCAGGCATGTCAGTTCCCAGGTTCACCAAGGAGGAGAGCGCTGCACTGGTCCACGCCGTCAAGGACTTTTATCCCCAGCTGTTTGGGAACAAGAGGAGCTCGACAGATGCGCCTGTTAAGAAGGCCCTCTGGGAGTCTATCACCAATGCGGTTAGATTGGTGTGTGACGTCCAGAGGACCCAGGATCAGATCATGAGGAGATTCGGAGATATGAGGTTGCGTTTATCGAAAAAAGTCAACCTCATAAGGGACTGGGTACAAGCCCGTAAAAGAGGGGGCCAAAGAAAGGCCCCGCGGAAACTGTACCTACTCCCTTATGAGGTGACTTTATGCGAGCTCCTCAATCTCCGGGTCCCCAAAAGATTTAGATCCTCGCCATCCTCGGCCTCCTCTTCTTCCCTCCCAGCTGCGGGATCTGAAAGTCCTGACGCGGGGGACAGGGCAGATGCTTCTCCGTCCGGTGGCCTGGGAGGACCCGATAGAGAATCTGAACCAGGTAATTATCCAACTTCATATAATATTTATAATGTTAAAAATCCAAAATGTGTATTTAGTCAGATACTAAACCTATACAGATCTCACAACATACACTACATATGATGTTTAGATATCTGATTTTACATTAGTGATACATGAAATTGGAATGATGTTTATTGCGCTCTACAGAATATGCGTCACAGAGCGGAAATCTAATTTCGCATCCACGTTAACATGGGTTTGCGGAAAGTGGCATTGCTTTATACATGTTGGTCAAATGACGGATGCGTAATTCCGCTTGGAATCATTGCGCAATGATCGCGAAAATGGCATTTCTCATCCACGTTAACATGGGTTTGCGGAAAGTGGCATTGCTTTATACATGTTGTTAAAAATTAAATGGAAAATCTTAGATTAGTGAAGAATACAGTATTCTTATTTTAAATATTATATCTAATAAAAAACGAATAATACTAATAAATTATAACATATGGCCATCAATTGATGATTATGTAATAACAAGCATATATTCTTAAAGATACAGTAAACAACACAACTGATTGAAAATAAGAGTCCAGGATATATTTATCATTCATTTAATTGCGGAAACTATTAACTCATGGGACTACCAAAGGATTAATATTTTTCTATTGATTTGTTATTAATGTAAATATTTTAAACATGGCATGATTAGTATTAATGATATGCAATCCTCATTTAATATATTACAGATATGGATGTGGCTGCTGGATCCTCAAGCCAGGGCTTGTCACAGTATGGTATGTCTCATTTTAATTGACATTTGTCTTAGAAACATGGAATGAACATTACATACTAAATACACATTGTTCTATATTTATATGTAATGTCTATTTAATAGATGAAAATTATATAATTATTCGGATATACTTAAATAACATATTTGATTTTAATTGCATGCTCAATACCATTCATTACATCAACATATGGAGTAGATAATTCATTAACAAACAACAACATTGTGGAATCTATTTAATTTTAGATTAAAGGGATACTGAACTACAATTATTAATATTGTCTTTCACATACAGTATGCAATATTAATAAACATAAAATATAATACTATCATCATATGTGACATATTCTATTGCTAAATGTATTTTAAAATAAATAAAGTACGTTTATGTGCATCTAAATATTTGTTGACCAACCTGGGTTTATATTGATGATTGGTGGATACCTTCAACAAACAATATTTATTGAATCCAATATTCCTTATCTGCCTTTAAGATTAATATCGAACAACATTCGAATTATAATAGGAGTCAATGTTAAATCATTTTTTACAGTTTGAACATAGAAATCAATTATTTAAATTAATCATGTCAGTGTCCCTTTAAGACAAAATAGATTCATTCATCATTACATTATTTTTATTAAAAACTATTGATATATAAATCTAATTATCTGTTGGAGTTACTTTATATATATCTGCATACTCTAACAGCACCATGATTACATATTTGTAATAATAAAGTTTGTTATGTATTGTGATAAATATGTGTTGTGTCCTAAACAAGATTACTGTACATTGAAAAAATGGCTCGATGTGACACATGTTTGTTTAGATTTGTCAACAGATGCTCCTCAATATGTGGTTTGTGTGTATTCTTGTAACTTCTTAAGGACATATGACGGAATTATTCCGTCATAAAACAATTGAGCTAAGTGAAAGCTGTGTCCTTAAAGGGTTAAGAACATTGATCATTGGGTATATTTAGATATGCAATAGCAGCATCTGAGATGAATTTGATGTCTAATGTAGTCTGACATTAAACATATGTTGAATACAGATATGTTTACAGAATCCCCTTGATTCAATCAAGCATTTTCTGGTGTAATGACTGCTCTATTCTTCACATTTTAAAGTTGATTAATGTTAAAATTCTAGACAGATGTGATTTAGTGATATCCAAAATGTGTTTAATAATATATATCTATATCATTCATAGAGAGAGTTGGTGTGGGGAGCCCACAGGAATCCAGCAGTGACATAGAGCCGCCTTTGCGGTCTCCTGGTAAGTCCATTGACTCATTTATATGTAATTGAAGGTGTATTGCTAATCAATATTATGATCATGATTCCGATGAAGCATAACATTATAAAAAATCATAGAATTTATCTTCTGATTATATATTTATTTTTTATATTGAGCGATTAATAATTTCTACTTTATTATTCTACACATTTGTTATTCATAAGATGTCTAACATATGTTTTTTTAAATTTTTTTTTTTTTAACAACAGTCATCAAGTGATACACACATGAGAAATCTTAAATGTTCTATGTACTATGCTTTTATGAATTTAACATTAAGACAAACAATACATTAATATTCTGATTTATTGACAATAACAAATCTATTGTCATTTGTATGCTCCATCAAAATGATGTAAATCATAACTTTGTGTGTGTATATCTTTAATGCAACATTGATGTGCGTATTTGAGCAACAGTAACATATGTTATAATATCTGATCTTAAGGTGTACACAACATGTTATGTTTTACAGAGATTGATGTCACATGTGGGATGGAGGAGGAAGAGGCTGCCTTGGAGTCTGATGGTATGTGAAATATATCTATCATGTTTCCAACATGTTTCTTTTTTTTAAATCATTTTATTGAAGACATTCAAAGTCTACAGCTTTTTCCCTTTAAAAAGGAATATTATTTGTCTGTTCAAATACACTACTGCCCCCTTTCTATATCAGGCAGCATGAAAATCTGCTTGTATATATTTTTTTAAGAATATATAATTCATGCCATCATTATGTCACATGCATATTCCATGCCAAAACACAATAATAAGTTTCACATTGTACAGACAGTCATTGAGATTCATCTGAGTGCCTATATAGATACCATATCCTCATTTCAGAATAGTTTACAGATTCAAACACACTTCGAGGTATATTGAAAACATAATCAATTTTAAATGCGTTGATTTGATGTCAGGATGTATGAGATGTTAATATATTTATTTTACATTTTCAGATGGATCCACCACTTCTGGTCATCTGGATTCCGCCCCTGCCCAGTCACAGAC
Source organism: Bombina bombina (assembly GCF_027579735.1). Lineage (NCBI taxonomy): Eukaryota > Metazoa > Chordata > Amphibia > Anura > Bombinatoridae > Bombina > Bombina bombina. Next base: position 246,317,226 of record NC_069501.1, read on the forward strand.
CCCTCCCCGTGCACACACCCCTGACCATGGCCACACCTCTGCACACACCCAGAGCCCTTCCCATCACCAAACCCATGACCATGCCCCGACCACTGCCAGCCCTTCCCATATTTCATATCCTGTCCCTCCCAAAAAACGCCCATACACCCCCCTTCGCCGCTCTCCCCGTATTCTGGCCCGTACAGCTGCCCAGACCCAAACTCCCCACTCCCCAGCTGTACGGCCTACCCTGGAGCAGCAGCTCACCACTCCCCAAGCCATTCCCATCCCTCCCCGAGCCAATCCCATCCCTCCCCCCTGTTTAAACCTTCATTGTCCTGGGTGTCAGATTGTCCTTCCCAGGCACAGCTGTAAGTATCATTCTAAATACACTTTATAAGATACTTAAAGGTACAGTGAAGTTAAATTGGTTAAATTGTGATTCAAATCCAGCATGCAATGTTAAGCCAATGTATAATAGAATACTCTTATGAATTATTCGTCATTCTCTTGATATATTTATTGAAAACAACTTATTCCTATAATTAGTTTAAACAATAAAATAAATGTGGCCATCATTTCTTTATTGTTGGATGAATGTATCCATCAACCAGCATGCACAAACAAGGTTCATCAACAAATATTGGCTTCCATAAAAACCAACATTCTTGCATTCAAAATATAGCTTGACAATTAAAACATATAATGAATATGTGTAATTTCTAAAGATTTGTCATGTCATGCTCTATCTGAATCAGTCCATTAAATATTTAGGTTCAGTGTCCCTTTAATTGGATATCACTACATATACCAAACACCACTACTTGGATACAAAATTTTATGTCCAAATGTGGATACATTATCTCTTGTCTAACCCAGTGGGAATGTAATTTCTTCTGGTTGCTATGTTTACACAGCTTGTCCTCAATGCCAAAATGTTTAAGGATATGTGTGCCTACCACAGTCTAAATTGAATTTTTAAATTGCTAATGTAAGTACAATGTAAATCCTTTAACAAGATTTGATACACTCAAGCTGTATAAGTGGATCATCTAAAACCAATTAAAGGGTTCAACATGTTTGAGTAACATGAGCCTTTAATGATTTCTGTCTGTCTGAATAACCTAATTCATGTGTAAAGAATATATGAAAAATAATTGATGTAAATAATTATTTGTCTTTATGATGACAATGTATGTATTAAAATCTTTTATTCTGTTGTGTAATTATCCTTAATATTAATTTTTATTTTATTTTAGGCTGTGACTCAGCATGGCTCATGCTAGAAGGGATAGCAAGAGTAGAGCAGGCCGTGTTGAGGAACGCAGCTGTCCTGAGAGAGATGAACGACACCATGCAGGCCCAGCTCCGGGTTCAGGACTTGACTCTGCGTGAAATTATGCAATTACGTTCAAGGCCTGAATCTGGAGCTGGACATGCACAGGACAATGAAGAGGATGACCAGTAAGTGGAGGATCTGGATATGCTCCATGGTGGCAGATAATAATCCTCTGTCCACATGTTGAATTTGTATTTATATTGTTGCCATTTGGCCTTTTTATCAGTTTTTTGTTGTGCCTGTTGCACTCTTTTACCTTGTCATGTGTCTCCAATGAGGCTATGCTGGCCCTTGGCAACTCTCTTCATGGACTGTGATGCACTGTGTTACCTTGCCATGTGTCTCCAATGGGGCTATGCTGGCCCTTGGCAACTCTCTTCATGGACTGTGATGCACTGTGTTACCTTGCCATGTGTCTCCAATGGGGCTATGCTGGCCCTTGGCAACTCTCTTCATGGACTGTGATGCACTGTGTTACCTTGCCATGTGTCTCCAATGGGGCTATGCTGGCCCTTGGCAACTCTCTTCATGGACTGTGATGCACTGTGTTACCTTGCCATGTGTCTCCAATGGGGCTATGCTGGCCCTTGGCAACTCTCTTCATGGACTGTGATGCACTGTGTTACCTTGTCATGTGTCTCCAATGAGGCTATGCTGGCCCTTGGCAACTCTCTTCATGGACTGTGATGCACTGTGTTACCTTGCCATGTGTCTCCAATGGGGCTATGCTGGCCCTTGGCAACTCTCTTCATGGACTGTGATGCACTGTGTTACCTTGTCATGTGTCTCCAATGAGGCTATGCTGGCCCTTGGCAACTCTCTTCATGGACTGTGATGCACTGTGTTACCTTGCCATGTGTCTCCAATGGGGCTATGCTGGCCCTTGGCAACTCTCTTCATGGACTGTGATGCACTGTGTTACCTTGTCATGTGTCTCCAATGGGGCTATGCTGGCCCTTGGCAACTCTCTTCATGGACTGTGATGCACTGTGTTACCTTGTCATATGGCTCATATATTCCTTATTTTTACAAGATTATTTATAAACGTTGTGTATGTTTTCTTACATACTAATAAAATAAATTTTATTTCACAAATCTTTGTCCTCATTCTTCCTGTTATTTTTTGCAAGCTCTAGTTTATGTTGTTTATCCTTAAAGGGACCTAACAAATCTATTTGTTATAATGAAATCATATATGTAAGACAATAGTAAATGACTTTAAGATTAACATCTCCAATGTAATCTTATTATTTGTGTTTATATTATTTTCTCTTAGCTCTATCATTGCCTGATTATGATTAGCAGAGTAATTTCTTTATATATGTATATATATTTTTGTATTTGTGTATATATGTATATTTAAATGTTCATATCCATGTGTGTATTTATAAACTCTGCATGAATTGATGCACCTTTACCAAATGATCTGAGTATTGATACAATGATATAATCCCTGTAAAGTGTTCATTTTATTTAAATAGTATTGACTATGTGTATGCTCTTTTTAAAAACAAAATAATGTCCCTTTAAGTGATGTTGATCACTATTGTAAATGAATGTATTTCCATTTGTAAAGCGTTTTTGTCCTTTTTACAAGAACAAGGACATATAGTTTTATTAATAAACAATCTTATTGTAATGTTGACAGCACCTGTATTTCATTTTCAAATCTATATTATTGTCAAAGTGTAACCAAATCAATCTCTGTGTGTAATACAAATAATGTAGATGATGAATATTAGTTAACTAATATGTTAACAAAATACATCTCCTCCCATATATGGCTATAGGTAGGCTGACCATAATTAAACTTGAATAAATGACACGTTTAATCAATACATGTATAACTATTGTTATTCAACAACAATCTAAAGATTTGTCATGTCATGCTCTATCTGAATCAGTCCATTAAATATTTAGGTTCAGTGTCCCTTTAATTGGATATCACTACATATACCAAACACCACTACTTGGATACAAAATTTTATGTCCAAATGTGGATACATTATCTCTTGTCTAACCCAGTGGGAATGTAATTTCTTCTGGTTGCTATGTTTACACAGCTTGTCCTCAATGCCAAAATGTTTAAGGATATGTGTGCCTACCACAGTCTAAATTGAATTTTTAAATTGCTAATGTAAGTACAATGTAAATCCTTTAACAAGATTTGATACACTCAAGCTGTATAAGTGGATCATCTAAAACCAATTAAAGGGTTCAACATGTTTGAGTAACATGAGCCTTTAATGATTTCTGTCTGTCTGAATAACCTAATTCATGTGTAAAGAATATATGAAAAATAATTGATGTAAATAATTATTTGTCTTTATGATGACAATGTATGTATTAAAATCTTTTATTCTGTTGTGTAATTATCCTTAATATTAATTTTTATTTTATTTTAGGCTGTGACTCAGCATGGCTCATGCTAGAAGGGATAGCAAGAGTAGAGCAGGCCGTGTTGAGGAACGCAGCTGTCCTGAGAGAGATGAACGACACCATGCAGGCCCAGCTCCGGGTTCAGGACTTGACTCTGCGTGAAATTATGCAATTACGTTCAAGGCCTGAATCTGGAGCTGGACATGCACAGGACAATGAAGAGGATGACCAGTAAGTGGAGGATCTGGATATGCTCCATGGTGGCAGATAATAATCCTCTGTCCACATGTTGAATTTGTATTTATATTGTTGCCATTTGGCCTTTTTATCAGTTTTTTGTTGTGCCTGTTGCACTCTTTTACCTTGTCATGTGTCTCCAATGAGGCTATGCTGGCCCTTGGCAACTCTCTTCATGGACTGTGATGCACTGTGTTACCTTGCCATGTGTCTCCAATGGGGCTATGCTGGCCCTTGGCAACTCTCTTCATGGACTGTGATGCACTGTGTTACCTTGCCATGTGTCTCCAATGGGGCTATGCTGGCCCTTGGCAACTCTCTTCATGGACTGTGATGCACTGTGTTACCTTGCCATGTGTCTCCAATGGGGCTATGCTGGCCCTTGGCAACTCTCTTCATGGACTGTGATGCACTGTGTTACCTTGCCATGTGTCTCCAATGGGGCTATGCTGGCCCTTGGCAACTCTCTTCATGGACTGTGATGCACTGTGTTACCTTGTCATGTGTCTCCAATGAGGCTATGCTGGCCCTTGGCAACTCTCTTCATGGACTGTGATGCACTGTGTTACCTTGCCATGTGTCTCCAATGGGGCTATGCTGGCCCTTGGCAACTCTCTTCATGGACTGTGATGCACTGTGTTACCTTGTCATGTGTCTCCAATGAGGCTATGCTGGCCCTTGGCAACTCTCTTCATGGACTGTGATGCACTGTGTTACCTTGCCATGTGTCTCCAATGGGGCTATGCTGGCCCTTGGCAACTCTCTTCATGGACTGTGATGCACTGTGTTACCTTGTCATGTGTCTCCAATGGGGCTATGCTGGCCCTTGGCAACTCTCTTCATGGACTGTGATGCACTGTGTTACCTTGTCATATGGCTCATATATTCCTTATTTTTACAAGATTATTTATAAACGTTGTGTATGTTTTCTTACATACTAATAAAATAAATTTTATTTCACAAATCTTTGTCCTCATTCTTCCTGTTATTTTTTGCAAGCTCTAGTTTATGTTGTTTATCCTTAAAGGGACCTAACAAATCTATTTGTTATAATGAAATCATATATGTAAGACAATAGTAAATGACTTTAAGATTAACATCTCCAATGTAATCTTATTATTTGTGTTTATATTATTTTCTCTTAGCTCTATCATTGCCTGATTATGATTAGCAGAGTAATTTCTTTATATATGTATATATATTTTTGTATTTGTGTATATATGTATATTTAAATGTTCATATCCATGTGTGTATTTATAAACTCTGCATGAATTGATGCACCTTTACCAAATGATCTGAGTATTGATACAATGATATAATCCCTGTAAAGTGTTCATTTTATTTAAATAGTATTGACTATGTGTATGCTCTTTTTAAAAACAAAATAATGTCCCTTTAAGTGATGTTGATCACTATTGTAAATGAATGTATTTCCATTTGTAAAGCGTTTTTGTCCTTTTTACAAGAACAAGGACATATAGTTTTATTAATAAACAATCTTATTGTAATGTTGACAGCACCTGTATTTCATTTTCAAATCTATATTATTGTCAAAGTGTAACCAAATCAATCTCTGTGTGTAATACAAATAATGTAGATGATGAATATTAGTTAACTAATATGTTAACAAAATACATCTCCTCCCATATATGGCTATAGGTAGGCTGACCATAATTAAACTTGAATAAATGACACGTTTAATCAATACATGTATAACTATTGTTATTCAACAACAATCCAAAGATATCTTAAAACATCAATGGCATATGTATTTCTCATGTGTATCTTTTAAATGTTAAAGATATACACCATAGCTATAGTTCAAGGGACAGTCAAGTCCGAAAAGATGATTCATAATTTGGTGACATTCCTAGATAGCAATCTACACACATACTAGTTCCTAAAATATAAATACGTTTCTTAATGATATGCCAAGATGTCACTGAGTCCTTGTATTGTCTGCGGTTTTTCAGCGATCTCGGATGCGCCATGTTGCTTAAGACGTCACCTGCCAGGCTGTCCAATGATTCCTTGTATTGACTGACGTTCTTACGTGATCAGGAATATGCCTTTTATTGGATTGCGTTTTGACGCGATCAAGGATGCGCCTTTTTTTTTTGGGCGTTCTTACGTGATCAATAATGTGCCTTTCATTGGATGGCGTTCTTACGTGATCAAGGAAGCGCCATGTTAAGACGGCACATGTAAAGTTAAAAAAACGTGTGATTGGATTGCGTAGTCCCGCAATATTTGTGCACGTTAAAAACGTTTGTGACTGCATGCAATTTTAAAAAGCTTGCGAATATGTATTATTTGCATCATGTTACATTGTTGACCCGTAGCTGATAAAGACCAACACATTCTCTTTTGCTGGATGTCTGGTTGAATCAACGAACGAAAGCAAAATGTTTTCATGCATAGGATATTTCTAGGCAAGTGCAAATCTCTACAGTCCATGTTTAATATGTTTGTCAACAATGTTCCTTTTTCTTAAAAATTAATGTTGTGTTTAATGTTGAACATATCTAATTAATAAATATGCGCTATTGTGTTTGAATAAAGTAATCAATATGCATTTATCATATGCTAAATATATGATGCCGACTTCTTCTAAATGTAATTTCGTTGTATATTTTATGAAAGGTTCATTAGACACTCACATTATAAATAAAAATATTTGATTTTGTCTCTAGTTAGATAGTCCATTGTTTAACCAATAGGTTTATTTTGTCTTGTGTTGTAAGAAAATGTAAGTAATTTTCTTACTCCTCGCAAAGCCAATGAGTTTCATGTGAGTACCATCTCCAGCTTTGTCCAGTTTGTGTAAAGGTTCTTTTCATATGTTAATGATGGGGTATTGTGTTTTACGGTTGTAATGGTGGTTCATCTATATTTAAAATATAGCTAACCCTATTTTATTTGCAAGTGTTTGAAGCTTTTTAATATTGCTATCAGTATATGTTAATCTTGTTGTTTGTAGTAGTGTCTATTACATACAGTTATGTAAAAAATATAGGATACTGTCCCTTGAATGCAAATGTTGTTTTTTTGTATCATGTATGAGATCCACATAGTTTAATCTTCAAATATATTTTTGTTAGCATATTTCACCCCCCCACTCCTAAAAGGACTTTAAACCATATTCATTGTTAAAATAAAAATAGTTACAATAAAATATTAACACAATAATGTCTCTTAAAGAAAATAGACTTTATTTAACACGTCAATATAAATGTGATTTTCAAATATTTTTTTTGACAAAGTACATGTAGATATAGCAACAAGCTTAAAATGTGTTAGCATATGTAATGTTGTTAAAGGGACAGTTTCGAAAAAAAATATTTTTACATTATTCGAAAAGTCAATTCTGTAATAACAAGGATATCAAATGTTTCTCAACAATTGAACATTTGCTATCTAAATTTGCTATCTAAACCTATGAGGTTGGTGTGCTCATTTCTTAAATCTTGAAGAGTGCTTGTAATCATTATACAATTTGAGCACTAGAGGGCATTTGGATAGCATTTGTATATGTAAAATCTTGTGCTCATACAGCATATTATTGACCATGTATTGATCATTGATATCTAAAATGTTGTTATGTCAGAACAACAAATAAGTGGTCATTTTTCATAGTCATAGATACAAGGGTAAGCACATAAGTCACACATGTATTTCTCCATGTTTTGTTGTTTCAAACTTTATAATGCGTAATACAGTGTTTTCTTTGTAATCAATAATTTTCTGACTGTCCCTTTAAGCTGTGTTATTGGCATTCAAACAGTAATATGCCATCATGGATAATTGTTATGGTAATTTAGTTAGCGATTCGGGAAACAGTTTGGACATCACATCACAGAAACCAATCAATATCATGAACAAGGATAGGTATGTGATGATGTGGTTTTCACACACTTATAACCCACACTCTGCAAAGAATCTTCCTCCATGGACCCGGTCCCATAGAAGTCGATTATATACAGAGTGTGGTCCACAAGTGTATGAAAACCACATCATCACATACCTATCCATTACACAAAAAAAAAAATTTAAGATGGAAAAAAATACTTACTTCCTCTTCCTTCCCCTCTTCCCACGGGGCTGAGGCTCTGGGAGAGGCAACTGCCGACTCCGAAGAGTCCTCCTTGGAGCTGTTGTGGGAGGAGTGGAAGGAAGAGTACTGGGACGACCAAGGTGAGGAGTAGATGGCTGAGGAGGAGGAGGAGAAGATGGCTGAGGAGGAGGAGGAGAAGATGGCTGAGGAGGAGGAGGAGTAGATGGCTGAGGAGGAGGATGAGATGGGCCGGCAGGAGGAGATGGCCCAGCAGCAAGAGGCCCAGCAACAAGAGGCCCAGCAACAGGAGGTAGACCAGCATGCGCCTCCCGGAAAAATGTGAACATTTCCTGATGAAGATTGAACATTCTTGTTTGTCCTTCTTGTATTGTATTCAGTATACTGATTATTTCGTTTTGGCCTTGAATTATTTGATTCTGCCCATCAAGTATTCTGCGTCGTCCTTCTATGTTTTCTATCCGGGAGGTACGCATCTGGTCTATGTACTCCAGTAGAACCCGCACCTCCGCTATTTCTTCTTGTTGTGCCTGTTGAACCCGTGCACGGCGGGGTGCCCGTGCACGGCGGAGTGCGGGTCTTTGAGGGACCTCGGGTTCCGCGGCTTCAGCGGCATCCTCCTGTGCTTCCGGGGCCTCTTGATCATCTCCCGTGCGCTGTTCGTCACGGGGGGCCTCTTCCCTCCGAAGTGGGAATTCCTCACCACCACTCTCATCCCGGGGAGATGCAGGAGGCTGTGCTGCCTCGTCCCCAGACTCTGTATATTAAAAAAAAATTAAAAAAAGAAATGTATATATTAGCATATTTGCAAATAAAGGTTTAAATGACTTAGCTTACGATACAATTACAAATGCAGAATCATTGATCCACTTTGAAATCTAACAAACAATCAATACGATTTCCGCTTTTTCTAAACAGTGTTTGTGATATCTGGTCAATGTGAATGTTTTTGCGTTTGTTTTCAGTCTGTTTAAATGCACACCTAACCTATAGCCTAGATACTGATGTAACCGCTAAGTAATAGAATGCGTGTAAACAGCGTAATAGCATTAATCGGATCCTTAACACATGAAACCCAATGTTTTATCTTTCATGATTTATAAGCATACATTTAGTATCAACTTTCGAATGTACTTTTGTTATCTAATTAGCTTCATTCTCTGGATATTCTTTGCTGAAAAGCATATCTAAATATGTTTATAAGATTCTGATTGTTAGCTGAATATAGCTGCCTCCTGTGATTGTTTCACCGTGTGCATGGCTATTTCTTCATTAAAATATATCTCAAGAATGAATCAAATTATGTAATATAAGTACATTTGAATGTTTTGTCAAATTGTATTCGCTACCTCAATCATGAAAGTAAATGTTTGCGTATAGTGTCCATTGAAATACATTCGTATGTGAAATTATTGTTCAATGAGCTTACCGTCAGATGAGAGTGGCAGGTTCCCGGTATCGATTCCTCCGATACCGACTACTTCCACCTCGGAGATGCTGGGCCGCAACATTTCCTCCCATCTGCAGTACTCCATTTCAAGGGCAGGGCCGCCACCGGTCCCTGCGGCATGTCGGGCCTCCAGGCTTAACTTTTTTTTAAGTTCAAGTTTACAGTCCCGGTACCGATGTTTGATGGAATCCATATCCCGGTTCCGGCAACCCACTGCATTGACTGCATTCCGAATCTCGTTCCAGAGCCTCCTCCTGTCAGTCGGGGTAGTCTTCTGGTGCTGCAGCATCCTATACCTGGCCATATAGGCCTCTACGAGGGCCTCCTTCTCCTCCATCGTAAACCTCGCCTCCCTAGTCGCCTTGGCCTTCCCCTGTGACGATGCCCTCTGTTTCCCGGACTGTGAAGCCCTACTCTGACCGCCACTGGGCCCAGCCACTTGGTCATCTTGAACCAAGTGGCTGGGTCCACCCACCGCTTCCACCCCCGCTTCCTGCCCCCCTTCCTGCCCCCCTTCCTGCCCTGTTCCTCTCCCCCTCCCTCTACCTGTCCCCTGCCTGGCCTCCATCTCCTCCCTAAACTAAACCCCAAATAATAAAAAAAAAGTGAGTGTGATGAAATGAAAGGGGGTCAAAATAAAGAACTAAAAAGACAAAAAAGGTGCTTAAAGTGTGAGGGATGTAAAAAAAAACAAAGAGGGTAAGGAGTATTTAAATAAACGAAAAGAATAAGACTAAAAGGAGGATATGTAAACTAAATGTAACTAGGGGATGGGTATGGGATGGGTATGGGGTATGGGATAAGAGTAAATGGGATGAAAGGGAATGGGACTACAAGGAATGGGGTATGGAGTGTAGTATGAGGGGGTAGGGGGTATGGAGTGTATGTAGTGTTATTGATAAGTGTATGTATGTATTGAATGTGTTTGCGTGTAAATGTGTTAAGTGTACAGATAAATCACTCGCTCGCTAACTAACACTACTTCTAATTCTCAATAACAAACACTCCCACTAACGCTCACTAACTACCACTAACTGACGCTCACACTAACAACTATCACTAATAACTCCCACTAACTCACTCACGCTCCCACTAACAGACTCTCTCCCACTCCCGCTAACTCCCACTAACTCACTCACTCTCTCACGCTAACACTACCAACTGACTATCTCACGCTAACACTACCAACTGACTATCTGACGCTAACACTACCAACTGACTCTCTCACGCTAACACTACCAACTGACTCTCTCACACTAACACTAACTCACTCTCAAAAAATCGCAAAATCTCTATTCTTAAATCTCCAAAGACCCACCAGCAACACAGTCAAAGAAGCCCTGCTTGTGTGGTGCTTATATACCCTGTGTAAATGTTTAATGATGTCCCAATTTCCATTGTAATTAGTGTTCAGGTGTGCTTTATTAGCAATTAATATTATTGCAATGTGTATTAGGTGTGTTAATTTGCGCATGCTCATTTTGAGTTGGTATTTGTGGAATGTGTAGAATGCGATGATGTCATAGTGGTCGTTTTCTCTAACATTGTCCAATAGTATTCTTTTTAAATGTGAATTTGCGATGGTGTGTTCTTCGTGAAGTGTTGTATATGTATGTTTTTCATAATATATAATGATATTGAATGCGATTTTTTTTTTAGTGTATGTATATATTTTTTAATCCTTGTTGTTATTGTGCGATTTTCCGCATCTTAAAGTATATGCGTATTCCACGTATAAATAGTATTAAAACTTCCCCCGCTTGTGAATGTGTAATGCTTGTGTGCTTTGTTGATTGATTGATGTTGTGACATTTGCGGCGTGTTATTGTTGTGCATGATGTGGTATGCGTCATATGACCGAGCTGTGCGTATTTCTCGCGAGATCGAGTGTTAGGTGAAAAAAGCTATTTTTTGCCTTTCCCATTGATCTCTATGGGAGACTGTCTAACGCGGGCAGGATTACGCGTGTGACATACACGCGTTAGGAGCATCGTTAGATGGTCTTATATTAACTCTAAATACCGGAGTCAAACAATGCCGTGCGTTAGACATAAAACACGCGTGGCGTTAACAGCCCATCTACCGCCGAACTCTAAATCTAGCCGTTAGGGATTAAAGCATCCAATTTATGTATCCAAAAGGATTCCTTTTGTTTTAATATTAATTCCCTATTGCCACCTCTTCTTAATTTATCTACACCATCAATAACTTGCCACCTCATTTGGCTTTTGTTGTGGCCTGTTATATATATCATATATAGGAACATTGATATAAATTTGCAGAATTAAGTTTTGTTTTTTGCAATTATGTCTCAAACTGAACCTGCCTCTGATGTTACCATAGGATTTGAGCTGCATGAACACATATCAACCAAAGCTAAGTGTGTTTGTTGTAATAAAGCTGATCTAAATTCTTCAGCTCAATTATGTGGGTCTTGTTTTGACAAATTGTTAAATGATGATAATATATCTATGAGTACAAATACACCCACTGTTATTCCATCTCAGTTTAATGTACATAGCATTACTGCAGAAATTAAAGATCTATTGCTGCAGCTATAGAGAAGGCAATGACTGCTATTTCATCTTCAAATAAACGTAAAAGGGTTTTGCATCATTTTCCTAAACCTAGTGAATTAAGTTCTGACCTTCAGCATACTAATGGTATCCTCTACTGATGGGGTTTCTTCTGATTCAGAGGATGCCACGTCAGATACAGATATAGAAAAATATTTTTTATTAACATAGAATATATTCATTCTCTCCTAAAGGAAGTTTTGCTTACTTTGGATATTGAGGAGGTTCTGGTTGGGGGCAGGTTATGCCTTTTTTAGAAGTTTGTTTACAGTCTGTTCCAGGTCCCTGGGTTCTGAATATAGTTTTGCAGGGTTATCGAATAGGTTTCAGAACAAGGCATCTCAAAGGAAGGTCTTTTCTGCCTAATGTTCCAAGGAATCCTTTTTTTTTCTTTTTTTTTTCTATGGATAGGGATTTATTGGCTGGAAAACAAAGATACAATTCAATGTTTTAATTAAATAAAAAAATAAAAAAACAACAAATCAGATATTTAAGTCTGTTTCATTTTGTGCAGTTACTGTACAGTGGCATTATTTGAAAACAACTGCATTAATTACATATATTTTTTAATGACTCAAATGAGAATGCATTATCTCTTTTTATTACTATAAACTTGTATAAAAGCACAATGCAAAAAAATTGATTTCTGAATTAAAAGTTAACATTAGTCTTCTTTAAATAAACGGAGACAAGGAAAAAATTAATAATAAAGAGAGACAGACATAACGTATATGTCTCTAATTAAATCAAATAACCACGATAAAGGGAGGCTTAAAAACAATGGTGAACATGAAACAGTATGCAGGAGGTGAACTAATGCATCCAAGGAATCCCTTTTTTCCAGTCCATTTCAGATCTGGAAACTATGGGAGTGATGATTGTACCACTTAATTTGCAGGAACAGGGGATGGTATTTTATTCAAATTTGTTTATTGTTCCAAAAAAGGGAAGTTTCAGACCAGTCCTGGATCTGAAAGTTCTGAACAAGTTTATAAGAATACCTTTTTTTCAAAATGGAAACTATTCAGACTATATTCTGCCTTTTGTTCAGCAAGGTCAGTTCATGTCCACAATATATCTAAAGGATGCTTATCTTCATGTTCCAATACACAGATAACATTACCAGCTTCTGAGGTTTGCCTTTATAGATGTCATGGTGCCAGGAATCAGACTGAGACGAGACGTGCAAAAATAATCACACCTTTATTAATAGCAAAAAATAATAAAAAGTCCACAAGACAAATAACAAGCGAGGAATCAATACCAGAGCTGTTAGTCAGACGAGCCGAGTCATGAGCCAAAGCGAGTAGTTAGACGAGCCGGAATCAGGAACAAGGAGAACAGCAGAGTCAGGAACAAGCCAGGGATCAGGAACCAGGAGGGACGTCAGACAGCCAGGTAATACACAGGAGCTCTCACAAACAGGTCTAAGATAACGCAAGGGCAAAGCATACTGAACAGAGGCCCTTTAAATAATAAGTGATGACATCACAATTCTGAGACTGCATCCTGTCTCACACTGATGATGTACACCAGTCTGGTCATAAAAGGAAGTGCAGGAAATGAGCAGCATCACACAGTATGCACCAGAGTCAGCAAGAGAGGTGAGTAAAATGGCTGCCAGCAGCACATGGCAAACAAAGCAGGGAAAAAAAGGATGCTTATCTTCATGTTCCAATACACAGATAACATTACCAGCTTCTGAGGTTTGCCTTTATAGATGTCATGGTGCCAGGAATCAGACTGAAACGAGACGTGCAAAAATAATCACACCTTTATTAATAGCAAAAAATAATAAAAAGTCCACAAGACAAATAGCAAGCCAGGAATCAATACCAGAGCTGTTAGTCAGACGAGCCGAGTCATGAGCCAAAGTGAGTAGTTAGACGAGCCGGAATCAGGAACAAGGAGAACAGCAGAGTCAGGAACAAGCCAGGGATCAGGAACCAGGAGGGACGTCAGACAGCCAGGTAATACACAGGAGCTCTCACAAACAGGTCTAAGATAACGCAAGGGCAAAGCATACTGAACAGAGGCCCTTTAAATAATAAGTGATGACATCACAATTCTGAGACTGCATCCTGTCTCACACTGATGATGTACACCAGTCTGGTCATAAAAGGAAGTGCAGGAAATGAGCAGCATCACACAGTATGCACCAGAGTCAGCAAGAGAGGTGAGTAAAATGGCTGCCAGCAGCACATGGCAAACAAAGCAGGGAAAAAAAGAGCAGTGCAGAAATAGACAGCCATAGGATACCGATGCAGAGAGGGCCACTCTGTGGCCCTCTCTGCAATGGGCAGCGGTGGTGCCAATCGTTAGTGGGTGGGAGGGTGAGTCAGGTGGGCAGCCCATCGCTGAAAGGTGGCGGGTGGGAGGGGCAGGACCGCTAGGCTATGAAAAAAAACCTCAAAGCGACAGGAAGGGGGAAGGAGGGAGTGGGGAGGAGGGAGAGGGGGATCATACAGAGGAGGTGGGATAAGAGGGTGGGAAATCAATCTGGGAGGGTTTAAATGATGTGGGGGCAGCTACACTACAGAAAAAATGTGTGGTTTATTTTAATTTTATTTAATAAACTTGGCAAATTTGGGAAAACTGGGTACTGGCAGACAGCAGCTAGTACCTAATATGGTGGTAATTAGTTAGAGGGGGGGAAGGTTAGAGAGCTTTCTGGGAGAGATCAGGGAGGTGGGAATGTAAGGGGATAATCCTACACTGAAGAACATAATTATAATAAAAAATTAAAAAAAAAAAAAAAAAGTCTAATACTGGCATACTGTCTGCCAGTTCTTAAGATGGGGGTAACAATTGGGGGTGGGGGAGAGAAGAGAGCTGTTTGAGAGGGATCTAGGGGTGAGAAGTGTCAGGTTGGAGGCTGATCTCTACACTAAGGGGTCGATTTATCATGAGTATGGCAGACATGATCCGCTTTAGCATACACTGTCTGCAGTTATCATTGCACAAGTAGTTCTGGTGAACTGCTTGTGCAATGCCGCCCCCTGCAGATTTGCAGGGTGTCAATCACCCCGATCATATGTGATCGGGCATATTGATGTCCGCTGCCTCAGAGGCGGCGGACGAGTTAAGGAGCAGTGGTCTTAAGACGCTGCTTCTTAACTCCTGTTTCCGGCAAGCAGGCACAGATTTATGAAAAACCTAAAGTTTGTAAAAAAGTTAACAATTTTTTATTTAATCGCATTTGGTGGTGAAATGGTGGCATGAACTATACCAAAATGGGCCTAGATCAATACTTTGGGTTGTCTACTAAAAAAAATATATAGTTTTGATAGGTAAATATAAAAAAAGTATTTTTTCTGTTAAAAGTTTTAGTCTGAAATGCATGGTCCTTAGGGGGTTAATGGCTTCTAATACTTTCTTTGGGACACAAAAATATTTATGGCAGCTTGACCCCAGCTGTCAATATTGTGGTATAACGAGCCATTGGAAGCAGTTAATACACGTAATTGCTTCCCGACAGCATATTTATCGGTTTGCAACTTTGTGCAAACCAAATTACAGATTAATGGAAACGAGCCCTAAGTTCACTTTGTTGCTATTTTGGGCTGTGTATAAATATTCATGGGAACTTTAATTAAAGAGTGAATACACTGTATGTGCTTATATGCATGCCCTGGTCGTTATTCTTAAAATGTCATAGAAGTGCTGTATATGGGAAGATCAATGTCATGTGTCTTGGGCACTGTATGACAGCAGTATTTGTAATGTTTGTAAAAATGCTATACATATATTTCTGAAGACATGTTCATTCTCCTGAGCATACCTCAGTATACAGTCTTGGAAAAGAGCACATTTTAACAAAATGCTAAGTGAAAGAAGTAACATAATGCAAAAGCATTCATTTTATTATGCCTTTCATGTTCCTTTAAAGGGACAGTCAACACCAGAATTTTTGTTGTTTAAAAAGAAAGATAATCCCTTTATTACCCATTCCCCAGTTTTGCATAACTAACACTGTTATAGAAATACACATTTTACCTCTGTGATTGCCTTCTATCTAAGCCTCTGCAAACTGTCCCCTTATTTCAGTTCTTTTGACAGACTTGAATTTTAGCCAATCAGTGCTCACTCCAGGGTAACTTCACGTGCATGAGCTCAATGTTATCTATATGAAACACATGAACTAATGCCCTTTAGTGGTCAAAATGTATTCAGATTAGAGGCAGTCGTCAAGGTCTAAGAAATTAGCATATCAACCTCCTAGAATTAGCTTTCAACTAAGAATACCAAGAGAACAAAGCAAAATTGGCGATAAAAGTAAATTGGAAAGTTGTTTAAAATTACATTCCCTATTTAAATCATGAAAGTTGTTTTTTGCACTTGACTGTCCCTTTAAGAACCACTCTCTGTGGTGCATATCTCTCGCTCTCTCTCATATATATAGAGAGAGAGAGACATACACAGAGACACAGACATACTAGCTCCACACATCCATAGCACTGTACCCCTAATCAGGGGTGGGGCAGTTTACATAAAATAGGCTGACAGGTGAGCAAGCATAATGCTTTGTAGCTGTCTGAAGTAGAGAAGCAGGAACAGGTGATGGTACTAAAAAGGAGGTCTTGCACTAAACACATGATCTAAAAGGCTTACAAATAATGCAAACTACTATAAAGAGTAGAAGATGCATTGAGGTGTTCACCTCTATAAGTGCCAGAAGGTGATATTAAGGTGTGCTCACAGAGAGGCATAAGAATACAACAGCAAATCATATACAGAATAGATTCAGGTTTTGAAGAGGTTAAAGCAAGGTGGGTCATGCATTTTTATATGCTTTAAAATGTTATTGTTCTTTTACCAGCTGGATAAATGTTGTAGTAAATATAAAGCTAACCCTGGCTTGAACTTGTCTTGTCCAGATTATCTCCAGCCATCTGGTTGGCATTGCTATAAATATATAATGCTGACTCTCAACCTTCAGATACAGCACGTACGAGCGCTGCTACCTTTTAGATCAGTTGAGCTGTGTAGATCTTGCTTAAAATGATCAATTATGGAAAAAACTAAAGAAATGTTCTTTTAATATGTATTTGACTATGCTGAATATGACAACGGTCCAGTGATAAATATCAGACATTGTCCCCATTTTCAAACAAACCAACTGGGAACCTCCCAGGGTGGCATTACTGTGAATTTGTGGGCCTGTCACCCAGGCTGTTCAGGGGTTAACTGCCTGGGTTGCTGGGAACTGTGCAGCTGTCTGTCAGTGTTCAGGGCTGTAGAGTTTACAGTGGTTTAGGATGTGTACCCAGTCCAGTCTGTGAGTGCGGTCCATTCCTGTGTTTTGTATTTACATAGGGGAGATTACAAAAGCCTGTGTCACTCTGGGAGGTTCCCAGTTGGTTTGTATGAAAGTATGCATTTTGTGGGTGCTGGTTTAGGGTCCCAGGAAGGGGGAGACCTTGACGTGGTGCTGGGCTTGATCTTTTGGCGCCAAATGTAACTGACTTCCCCCAGTTTTGCTTTTAAACATTACTGTGAATCTCTGTGTGTGTGTGTGTAAATATATATATATATATATATATCACATACAAAAATGTGGCCATTTAAAAACTTACATAATTGCTTTAAAAGGTTTAATTTCTGTGATTTAAAAAAATTGCTCCAAATGTAAATGTTCAGAAATTTGTTCACAGCTCTCTATAGTTCTCTTTTAAAGGGGACGGTCATTAGACATTTATGATTTATACAGAGCATACAATTGTATACAACTTTTCCTTTTACTTCTATTATGTAATTTGCTTCTTTCTTTTGTTATCCTTTGCTGAAAGGTTTATCTAGGAAAGCTCAGGAGCAGCAAAGAACCTAGGTTCTAGCTGCTGATTGGTGGCTGCATATATATACCGATTGTTATTGGCTCACCCATGTGTTCAGTTAGAAACCAGTAATGCCTTGCTGCTCCTTTAACAAACGATACCAAGAGAACAAAGTAGATTTGATAATAGAAGTAAACTGGAAAGTTGTTTCATGATTTAGGTAGAACATACAATTTTAAAGAAAATTTTGGTTTTCGTGTCCCTTTAAGTTATACTTGCATTTTTAGAAGATGTTTTGACTATAAAATTGATGAACAAGTGTACCATATAATAATTTTTCTGGGTTACTTTTTCAGACAATCATTCATACTTTCATAATTCTCAATCTTCATTTATTGTGCATGGTTTGGATATTTAAATGTGTTTTAACAAAACAGAGGTGTGACATATTTCTAACCAAGCAGTCAGCAATGTTTGACCTTTAAATTAAACCAAACTTCATCTCTGAATATTTCAGCTGCCATCACAGAAGACATGAATGGAACATCATCCAGGCAATATAAAAGAAAAAGACTCCAAATGGAAAAGTTGGATAACTGTTATACAAAAACAAATGGTTCTAAAACCAAAATGATTTAATCCACAAGGATATTAAAATGAAGTCTACAAAAGAGACTAAACATAAAATAACCCTGTTCATATTAAAAAGCAAGGAAACCGAAAACAATTCTATCTGATATTTAAAATGCAGAAGTTAATTAAGATTTATCTTATCTACAGCAGCTTAGCTAGAGATTCAAAAATGCATTGAAAGCAGGTGAAGTGTGTTGTGTCAATCAATATATATAACATAACCTTAAAGGGACAGTCAACACCGGAATTTTTGTTTTGTTTAAAAAGATAGACAATCCCTTTATTACCCATTCCCCAGTTTTGCATAACCAACACAGTTATAATAATGCACGTTTTACCTCTGTGATTACCTTGTATCTAAGCATCTGTAAACTGCCCCCTTATTTCAGTTCTTTTGACAGACTTGCATTTTAGCCAATCAGTGCTAACTCCTAGGTAACTTCACGTGCGTGAGCTCAATGTTATCTAGTTGACTCACATGAACTAACACCCTCTAGTGGTCAAAATGCATTCAAATTAGAGGCCTTCAAGGTCTAAAAAATTAGCATATGACCCTACCTAGGTTTAGCTTACAACTAAGAATGCCAAGAGAACAAAGCAAAATTGGTGATAAAAGTAAATTGGAAAGTTGTTTAAAATGACATGCTCTGCTGGAGCGAATAACACCTGTCTCAAATGCTCCCTGTCCAACCCAGATATCCCACATTTATTCTGGAATTGCCCCCAGATACTCCAATATTGGTCTAAAATACAATACTGGCTATCGAAAGTATGAGGGACTTGCATCGTTCTAACAATGCACGACATCCTCTTTCTAAGAGGCCATACCCAACCCTCTTCCCAAGACAGCTTCCTAAACACATCCATACTTCTAGCTAGGAAACTAATCCTCAAACTGGATCTCTAAGCCACCACACCTGACACAATTCACACGACTACTGCACACCCCACTCCTAATACAACAAGCAGATGTCAAAGATGACATGGAAAAAATTAATCAAATCATTCATGACCAAATGGGTACTCTATTTGTCGCACCTCTCCCCCAACATTAGACAACAAATTCTGACCCCCTTCCTAAAAAGCACCTACCTAATGACTGAACAACTGAAAGGAAGATGGCCTATGGTCAGAAGAGGCACCAGACACAATCCCTGATGATTCCAACACTCATCACCTCCTAACCCCCCACTCCACAACGTAGAATGACACCATGACATCTACCTCAGAAGTTGGTAACCAAAACAGATGTACGGGCCCAGAGTCTCCTCCCAGATGCTGACCCCTTTGGGGTGACCCAAGAGAATGAACCTCGAGAAGAGAAGTTTCTAGAGGGCGGTAAGCCTGCAGATGGATCTAGAATAGTTACATTTTGTTATGTATACTTAGACTATACTTGCTCATTTTTTTGTTCATACATGTGCCGTTAGGTGTCATTGTTGGATACCTTGGCACATCATAATTGTAACCCTCCCAGGTTAAGAATGGTTATGTCACACTTTAAATACTAGACATAGGCGTTTTGTTTTGGCCGAATTTAGTTTTCGGACGAATTTTGGCCGATTCGGAGATTCAAATGCATCCGAATCGGCCCCATAACTAAAATCTCAAAAAATTCTGAAAATGAATAAATCAGTTTCCGAATTTTCAGATTCATTATTCATATTTGGAATTTCTTTCATGTAACTGGCAAGAGTCCATGAGCTAGTGACGTATGGGATATACAATCCTACTAGGAGGGGCAAAGTTTCCCAAACCTCAAAATGCCTATAAATACACCCCTCACCACACCCACAATTCAGTTTTACAAACATTGCCTCCTATGGAGGTGGTAAAGTAAGTTTGTGCTTGATTTTTATGATTTTTTCTATGATAAGCGCTTCTAAGCATTGTGAAGCCCAATTCCTCTGAGTACAGTGTTTGTCAGAGGGATGTGAAGAGAGTATCGCCTATTGATTTTATGGTTTCCCTTGCGGGAAATCTTTTCAAGGGTTATCTGTTATCGGTCATAGGGATTCATCTCCTACCTACCTTTTTTTATGGGAATTTGCGCCTTTGGTGCAAATTTAGTCATTTCCTGCGTCTTTGTTGACACTAGTTTTGGTGTGAAATCGCGTTTGTTATGATGCAAATTGTGTCATTTGCTGGTGTTAGTTTTCCGCCAAGGGATTTTAACTTCTTTTGCGTAATGTGTCATTCTTGGCGCCAAATTTTAGTTATTTTACCCCTCTCCCTCTATTGCTCGCTGTTTTCATGAACATTGAAAGCTATTATGCCTGCTTTTCTCTACTGAAACTGTTACATTGTGGAAAATTAATAT
The DNA here is from genome assembly GCF_027579735.1 of Bombina bombina. NCBI lineage: Eukaryota > Metazoa > Chordata > Amphibia > Anura > Bombinatoridae > Bombina > Bombina bombina. Next base: position 246,337,985 of record NC_069501.1, read on the forward strand.
TTTGCCTAATGTTATTTTTTCTTTTTCTGTCACATTTGGCGAGATGTCTCATTCTGATCCTGACTCTGATGTTACTGTAGAAACTATGATGCCCTGGAACACAATTCTACAAAGCTAAGTGTGTTCATTTCATTTTTTTGAAGCTGTTATTTCTTCAGCTCAATTATGTGGCATTTATTTATTATGTTTTATGCTAGCAATGTTTCTACAATAACATTTACTGTTTTTTACATATTCAGTTCATGTACTTGATTTCATCTGCAAACATCACATGTTGTTGCTTATATCATAAAAGGTTATGACTGCTATTATGCCTTTAAGTAAACTTACCAGGTCTTTTCAAAATTAAGTTCTAATTAATTTTGTTCTGACCGACAGCATACTTAAGTTTATTCTACTGATAAAGGTTTCTTTGGAAAGGAAAATTTAGTGATGGCACTACTAAAGAATGTGTGTTGGGGAAGGGCTTGTAATAGTGCTCAATTGGCCTTATAAATTATAATATGAGCCCTTAGGTGCTGTGTACACTGTGTGCAGAATTATTAGGCAAATTAGTATTTTGACCACATCATCCTCTTTATGCATGTTGTCTTACTGCAAGCTGTATAGGCTCGAAAGCCTACTACCAATTAAGCATATTAGGTGATGTGCATCTCTGTAATGAGAAGGGGTGTGGTCTAATGACATCAACACCCTATATCAGGTGTGCATAATTATTAGGCAACTTCCTTTCCTTTGGCAAAATGGGTCAAAAGAAGGACTTGACAGGCTCAGAAAAGTAAAAAATAGTGAGATATCTTGCAGAGGGATGCAGCACTCTTAAAATTGCAAAGCTTCTGAAGCGTGATCATCGAACAATCAAGCGTTTCATTCAAAATAGTCAACAGGGTCGCAAGAAGCGTGTGGAAAAACCAAGGCGCAAAATAACTGCCCATGAACTGAGAAAAGTCAAGCGTGCAGCTGCCAAGATGCCACTTGCCACCAGTTTGGCCATATTTCAGAGCTGCAACACCACTGGAGTGCCCAAAAGCACAAGGTGTGCAATACTCAGAGACATGGCCAAGGTAAGAAAGGCTGAAAGACAACCACCACTGAACAAGACACACAAGCTGAAACGTCAAGACTGGGCCAAGAAATATCTCAAGACTGATTTTTCTAAGGTTTTATGGACTGATGAAATGAGAGTGAGTCTTGATGGGCCAGATGGATGGGCCCGTGGCTGGATTGGTAAAGGGCAGAGAGCTCCAGTCCGACTCAGACGCCAGCAAGGTGAAGGTGGAGTACTGGTTTGGGCTGGTATCATCAAAGATGAGCTTGTGGGGCCTTTTCGGGTTGAGGATGGAGTCAAGCTCAACTCCCAGTCCTACTGCCAGTTTCTGGAAGACACCTTCTTCAAGCAGTGGTACAGGAAGAAGTCTGCATCCTTCAAGAAAAACATGATTTTCATGCAGGACAATGCTCCATCACACGCGTCCAAGTACTCCACAGCGTGGCTGGCAAGAAAGGGTATAAAAGAAGAAAATCTAATGACATGGCCTCCTTGTTCACCTGATCTGAACCCCATTGAGAACCTGTGGTCCATCATCAAATGTGAGATTTACAAGGAGGGAAAACAGTACACCTCTCTGAACAGTGTCTGGGAGGCTGTGGTTGCTGCTGCACGCAATGTTGATGGTGAACAGATCAAAACACTGACAGAATCCATGGATGGCAGGCTTTTGAGTGTCCTTGCAAAGAAAGGTGGCTATATTGGTCACTGATTTGTTTTTGTTTTGTTTTTGAATGTCAGAAATGTATATTTGTGAATGTTGAGATGTTATATTGGTTTCACTGGTAAAAATAAATAATTGAAATGGGTATATATTTGTTTTTTGTTAAGTTGCCTAATAATTATGCACAGTAATAGTCACCTGCACACACAGATATCCCCCTAAAATAGCTAAAACTAAAAACAAACTAAAAACTACTTCCAAAACTATTCAGCTTTGATATTAATGAGTTTTTTGGGTTCATTGAGAACATGGTTGTTGTTCAATAATAAAATGAATCCTCAAAAATACAACTTGCCTAATAATTCTGCACTCCCTGTATAAGCGAACATTTGAGTAATTACAACTAGATTGTTGTAAAGAAAGGATACACAAATAGCACTCTTTTCCCTGGTTTGAAAAAGCCGGAGTTGCCGGTGAAACATGTTAGGGGAAAGGGTATATGGGACCCTTCATTTTTAATGGTTTAATGTAGATCTAGACTGGTAACAACTGATAACTGAGCTGACACGCGTGTATACTCAGATTTTGCTAGATTGGGCTGAGCAATAAATATAACCAAAGGACAGTGACTGATAGTTTCACTGGTTCCGTTTATATACTGTTGATGTATTACTAATATTTACCTTTATATTGGTTACTAGTACTATGAATATATATATCTTTGATTCTTTCATCAATTTTGGTTGCAACTTTTTTTAATGTAATATGACGAAATCGCCACAAAGCTATCACAGCAGCAAGCAATTGTGACTAGAGGGCTGCAACCTTTTTGAATGTAATGTGACGAAATCGCTACAAAGTTACTATAGCAGCAAGCAACTGTAACTAAAGGGCAAAGTAATATAACGATACAATACAGAAATAAGGACAACATATTTTCATAGATGTTTACAAATAAAAACAGTGCACACAAGTATATTTCATACCTAATACTATTTATTGTTTATTAATCTAGACTTCGCATTACTTTTGTAGCACTGTTGTCATTTCTCCTTTTGTCCTGTCAAATACACTATTATATAGTTCTCACTAAGCTGAATATGACTATTACAGCAAAATAATACAAAAGTATCACTTGTGTATTTGTATAGTTATGTTCTAAATACCGTCATCATTCTCTTAATACAACACAAGGATGCTTGTCCCTAATTCCTCTTGAATTAGTAAAAAACATATAACAATCTGAAGTCTCTTGTGATAGTGCAAGAATATACAGCAACCTAATCATAGGTGATAAAATCTGTTGCAGTCTATGGACTATCATAACATACCACACTGTTTTGGTTAATTTAACAAAGTGATATATAATAAACTTACAGTTGCTTGCAACAATAGATAAGGTCCATTGCTTCTATAAGATACTAAGACCATAACAGACTGCTATAATACATTTTATATTATTGGGAATGGTTTAATATAATAACCGGATCTATATTAATTTATTTGGAAAAACAAGATTCGTTTCTTATGTAGTTATTAATTCCCATACTTGATATAAGTAATCCATTGGACTGTAATTTACCATTTCTCAGACCCAATATAGCTGTCTTAGCAGTTTAATAACGACCATGTAGGAGTCAATAATACAAAGTCTCCTGAGTAATACTATAATTCACAGACAATTATAACATATCACGCCAATCTGGTGAAACGTCCCCCTCTCTTTATATAAGCCAGTCTTGTATCACATGTTGATTTTAAAGCACCCATTTTTTTTAAAGTATATCTATTAAAGTTGTAATTTTAATTTAATTTGTTGTAAATACTCCACACAGTTAGAACAAACCAGGGAAAAGAGTGCTATTTGTGTATCCTTTCTTTACAACAATCTAGTTGTAATTACTCGAAGGTTTCTTTGGCTCAAAGGATCCTGTATCAGTCAGTTTGTTAAAAATTCTCCTTATTTTTCATATGAACATTTTTTTTGTTCTTTGTTAAGGAAATTTTTCTGTTTATATCTTTAAGGAGTCTTATCCTCCTATTAATTATCAGATAGATTACGAGTTTTGCATTATGACTCAAATAGCATTGTTACGGGCCATAACGCCTCATTTTCCCTACCGTTGCTATTACAAGTTTATGTAGCGCCACAAAAATCACCAACTATGCTCAAATACAGAACGCTCTCCCATACCTGTAGTTATTGATAGATCGTTAACCAAAACATTCACAAATCGATTCAAAAATATTATACAAAGTACACTTACACTCATACAATCAACAAATGTTTTTTTTCCCAGAATGTATTTAGAAAAAAATATATAACGGATAAAAGATACGAGATCTCGGGTGTTAGAAAAAAAGGCACCCGATTTTTTTCAAATTGACTTACATAGACATACGTGAACATACACTCATATAGCTACATCTACGTACAAATATCATCACATACATACAGAATTAGATACATACAAATAATATACAGCATATTAAGTACACAAAACATTTTTAAATAGGAAATTAACACGATATGACAAATAAATCAAGAAATAGACTATTTCACACTGGAGTTATGGCTTTTACTTGTGTGAACATCACTACAACATCAAAATCTTTTACAAAATTACATTACATCAACTATAAATCACCATCAATTCTATCTACAACAATATGAAATCCGTTTCATGAATTAAATCATATTTAAACAGACACAAAAAATACATTTTAAGATTTCATTATTCACAAACAGATGGCAATTTTAAACACTTCTCTCATTTATGTCTATTATAGCATTTCATGTATTCCAGTCATATGCTTGTAAGAACAGCATATCTAGATAAGCTCACCAGATGATGATTGATGGCTGCACATACAGGTACATACCTTTTTGTCATTGCCTCACACACATGCATTGCTCTTTACTCAACAAACCATATAGAAACAATAAAAACATTTACATCATACAAGTACATTGGAAGGTTGGCTAACATTGGATTCTCTCTCTCAATCAGGAAAGAGAAATTATGGCTTTACTGTCCCTTTAACATCACGATTTAAACATAATGGGGGGTAGTTATCAACGTGTCTATTTTACCTGTCTTCGCCGGCCCAATACGCCCGCCTAAGCTCGCCTCACATCGCCGCCGCGGACCTGCAAAAATTTGCCTAAGTTATCAAAAAAGCTATCAAAAAGCTGCGCACCAAGTACGGGGCGATGAGCAGCGGACTGTGAGAGTTATCACTCATCCGATCTCGCTGCTCTTCGGCTTTTTTACAGCTTTCTTGCTAGCCTGTCACTAAGCACCCACACTAACTACACTGTTCTACCCCCTATACCGGTGCCCCCGGAGCCCCCCGCAACTAAAGTTATTAACCCCTAAACCGCCGCTCCTAGACCCCGCCGCAACTCTTATAAATGTATTAACCCCTAAACCGCCGCTCCTAGACCCCGCCGCAACTCTTATAAATGTATTAACCCTAAACCGCCGCTCCTAGACCCCGCCGCAACTCTTATAAATGTATTAACCCCTAAACCGCCGCTCCCGGACACCGCTGCCACCTACATTATACCTAGTAACCCCTATCCTGCCCCCCCTATACATTATACCTAGTAACCCCTATCCTGCTGATCCCGCACCTCGCCGCAACTAAATAAATAGTTTAACCCCGAAACCGCCGCTGCCTGACCCCGCCGCAACCTATATTAAATTTATTAACCCCTATCCTGCCCCCCTACACCGTCGCCACCTATAATAAATTTATTAACCCCTATCCTGCCCCCCCTACACCGCCGCCACTGTAATAAAATTATTAACCCCTAAACCTAAGTCTAACACTAACCCTAACACTCCCCTAACTTAAATATTAATTAAATAAATCTAAATAATATTTCTATTATGAACTAAATTAATCCTATTTAAAACTAAATACCTTTAAAATAAACCCTAATATAGCTACAATATAAATAATAATTATATTGTAGCTATATTAGGATTTATTTTTATTTTATAGGTAACTTTCAATTTATTTTAACTAGGTACAATAGCTATTAAATAGTTATTAACTATTTAATAGCTTACCTAGCTAAAATAAAGAGAAATTAACCTGTAAAATAAAAACTAACCTAAGTTACAATTACACCTAACACTACACTATACTTTAATAAATTAATCCTATTTAAAACTAAATACTTACCTGTAAAATAAACCCTAAGATAGCTACAATGTAATTAATAATTACATTGTAGCTATCTTAGGATTTATATTTATTTTACAGGTAACTTTGTATTTATTTTAGCTAGTTAGAATAGTTATTAAATAGTTATTAACTATTTAATAACTACCTAGCTAAAAGAAATACAAAATTACCTGTAAAATAAATCCTAACCTAAGTTACAATTAAACCTAACACTACACTATCATTAAATTAATTAACGGCTAGATTTGGAGTTTGGCGGTAGATGGGGTGCTAACACTACGCGTGGTTTATGTCTAACGCAAGGCATTGTTTGACTCCGGTATTTAGAGTTCAAACAAAACCTTCTAACGATACTCCTAACGCGTGTATTTCACACGCGGAATCCTGCCCGCGTTTGACAGTCTCCCATAGAGATCAATGGAAAAACAAACAAACACGCTTTTTTCACCTAACACTCGATCTCGCGAGAAATACGCACAGCTCGTTCATATGACGCATACCACATCATGCACAACAATAACACGCCGCAAATGTCACAACAATCACTAAACAAAGCACATAAGCATTACACATTCACAAGCGGGGGGAATTTTAATAAAATAAAATACAGGGAATACGCATATACTTTAAGATGCGGAAATACGCAAAATAACAACAAGGAAAATAAAAAAAATACATACACTAGCAAAATAATCGCATTCAATATCACTATATATTAGGACAAACATACATATACAACACTTCACTAATACCACACCATCGCAAATTCACATTTAAACATAATACTATTGGTCAATGTTATAGAAAACGAGCACTATGACATCATCGCATTCTACACATTCCACAAATACTAACTCAAAATGAGCATGCGCAAATTCACACACCTAATACACATTGCACAAATACTAATTGCTAATAAAGCACATCTGAACACAATTTACAACGCAAATCGGTACATCATTAAACATTTACACAGGGTATATAAGCACCACACAAGCATGGCTTCTTTGACTGTGTTGCTGGTGGGTCTTTGGAGATTGGAGGTTTAAGATTAGAGAGTTTGTGCATTATTGTGAGTTAGTGTTAGTGTGAGAGAGTCAGTTGTTAGTGTTATCGTGAGTGAGTTAGTGGGAGTGGGAGTTAGTGGTAGTGGGAGAGAGTCAGTTAGTGGGAGCTTGAGTGAGGTAGTGGGAGTTAGTGAGAGGTAGTGGTAGTGGGAGTTAGTGGTAGTGGGAGTTAGTGAGAATTAGTAGTAGTGTGAGTTAGCGAGCGAGTGCTTTTTCTGTACACATTTACACGCAAACACATTCAATACATACATACACTTATCAATAACACTACATACACTCCATACCCCATACCCTCTCATACTACACTCCATACCCCATTCCCTGTAGTCCCATTCCCTTTCATCCCATACCCCATCCCATACCCATCCCCTAGTTACATTTAGTTTACATATCCTCCTTTTAGTATTCTTCTTCATTTTGTTCATTTAAATACTCCTTACCCTCTTTTATTTATATCCCTTTCACACTTTCAGCACTTTTTTTGGTCTTTTTAGTTCTTTATTTTGACCCCCTTTCATTTGATCACACTCACTTTTTGTTTGCTTAGTTGGGGTTTAGTTTAGGGAAGAGATGGAGGACAGGCAGGGCAGAGGTAGAGGGGGGAGGAGAGGGAGGGGAAGAGGAACAGGGCAGGAAGGGGGGCAGGAAGCGGGGGTGGAAGCGGTGGGTGGACCCAGCCACTTGGTTCAAGATGAACAAGTGGCTGGGCCCAGTGGCGGAGTAGGGCTTCACAGTCCGGGAAACAGAGGGCATCGTCACAGGGGAAGGCCAAGGCGACTAGGGAGGCGAGGTTTTCGATGGAGGAGAAGAAGGCCCTCATAGAAGCCTATATGGCCAGGTATAGGAGGCTGCAGCATCAGAAGACCACCCCGACTGAGAAGAGGAAGCTCTGGCATGAGATAAGGAATGCAGTCAATGCAGTGGGTGGCCGGAACAGAGATATGGACTCTATTAAACATCGATACCGGGACTGCAAGATGGATCTTAAGAAAAAGTTAAGCCTGGAGGCCCGACATGCCGCAGGAACCGGTGGCGGCCCTGCACTGGAAATCGATTACTGCCGATGGGAGGAAATGTTGCGTCCCAGCATCTCCGAGGTGGATGTAGTCGGTATCGGAGGAATTGATACCGGGAACCTGCCATTCTCATCTGACGGTAAGCTCATTTAAGAATAAATTCACATACGAATGTATTTCAAGGGACACTATACGCAAACCTTTACTTTCATGATTGAGGTAGAGAATACAATTTGACAAAACATTCAAATTTACTTATTACCTAATTTGATTCATTCTTTAGATATACTTTAATGAAGAAATAGCCATGCACACGGTGAACCAATCACAGGAGGCAGCTATATTCAGCTACCAATTAGCATCTTCTAATCATATTTAGATATGCTTTTCAGCAAAGAATATCCAGAGAATGAAGCTAATTAGATAAGAAAAGTACATTAGAAAGTTGATTATAATTGTATGCTTCTAAATCATGAAAGATAAAACATTGGGTTTCATGTCCCTTTAAGGATCAGATTAATGCTATAACGTTGTTTACACGCATTCACAATTACTTTGCGGTTACATCAGTATCTAGGCTATAGGTTAGGTGTGCATTTAAACAGACTGAAAACAAGCGCTAAAACATTCAGATTGACCAGAGATATCACAAACACGGTTTAGAAAATGTGGAAATCGTATTGATTGTTAGATTTCAAAGTGGATTAATGAGGCTGCATTTGTAATTGTATCGTAAGCTAAGTCATTTAAAGCTTTATTTGGAAATATGCTAATATATACATTTCTTTCTTTTTCAAATATACAGAGTCTGGGGAGGAGGCAGCACAGCAAATACAGGCTCCTCCTTTTCCCCGGGATGAGAGTGGTGGGGATGAATCTCCACCTCAGAGGGAAGAGGCCCCCCGTGACGAAGAGGCCACGGAAGCAGAGGAAAAGGCTCCGGAAGCAGAGGAAGAGGCCGCGGAACCAGAGGCCCCTCAAGGACCCGCACCCCGCCGTGCACGGGCACCCCGCCAAGCACAACAAGAGGAAATAGCGGAGGTGCGGGTTCTACTAGACTACATTGACCAGATGCGTAACTCCCGGATACAAAATATAGAAGGCCGAACTAGAATTCTTGAAGGACAAAACAAAATCATTGAAGGCCAAAACCAAATAATAAACATCCTTACTCGAATAGAAGAAGGCCAAAACAGAACCTTTAATCTCCAACAAGAGATGTTTAATTTCTTCCGGGAGGCGCATGCTGGTCTGCCTCCTGCTGCCGGGCCATCTCCTCCTGCCGGGCCATCTCCTCCTGCCGGCCCATATCCTCCTCCTCACCTTGGTCGTCCCAGTACTCTTCCTTCCACTCTTCCCACAACATATCCAATGAGAACTCGTCGGAGTCTGCAGTTGACCCTCCCAGAGCCTAAGCCCCGTGGGAAGAGGGGAAGGAAGAGGAAGTAAGTATTTGTTTTCATGTTTAATGTTATTTTTATTTAATGTGTAATGGATAGGTATGTAATGATGTGGTTTTCATACACTTGTGGACCACACTCTGTATATAATCTACTTCTATGGGACCGGGTCCATGGAGGCAGATTGTTTGCAGAGTGGGGGTTATAAGTGTGTGAAAACCACATCACATACCTATCCTTGTTCATGATATTGATTGGTTTCTGTGATGTGATGTCCAAACTGTTTCCCGAATCGCAAACAAAATTACCATTACAATTATCCATGATGGCATATTACTGTTTGAATGCCAATAACACAGCTTAAAGGGACAGTCAGAAAATTATTGATTACAAAGAAAACACTGTATTACGCATTATCAAGTTGGAAACAACAAAACATGGAGAAATACGTGTGACTTATGTGCTTAACCTTGTATCTATGCCTATGAAAAATGACCACTTATTTGTTGTTCTGACATAACAACATTTTAGACATCAATGATCAATACATGGTAAATATGCTGTATGAGCACAAGGTTTTAGATATACAAATGCTATCCAAATGCCCTCTAGTGGTCAAATTGCATAATGATTACATGCACTCTTCAAGCTCTAAGAAATGAGCCCACGAGCCTCATAGGTTTAGCTAGCAAATTAAAATAAACACAGACAAATGATTAATTGGTGAGAAACCTTTGATATCATTGATATTACAAAATTGACTTTTATAATAATGCAAAACATGATTTGTTTTCTAAACTGTCCCTTTAACAAAATTACATATGCTAACATATATTTGCAGATTGTTGGTATATCTACATGTACTTGTTCAAACAATAAATATTGAAAACAGATTTATATTGACGTGTTAAATAAAGTCTATTTTCTTAAAGAGACATTATTGTGTTAATTTATTTTTATAAAGACATTTGTTTTAACAATGAATATGGTTTAAAGTCATTTTAGGAGTGGGGGGTGAAAATATGCTAACAATAATATATTTGGAGATTAACCAATGTGGAACTCATACATGATACAAAAATAAACATTTGCATTAAAGGGACAGTATACTATATTTTTAACAGAACTGTATGTAATAGACACTACTAGAAACAACAAGATTAACATATACTGATATCAATATTACAAAGCTTTAAACACTTTCAAAGAAAATCGGGTTAGCTCTATTGAAAATATAGATGAACCCCCATTACAACCGTAAAACAAGACAATACCCCATCATTAACATATGAAAAGACCCTTTACACAAACAGGAGAAAGCTGGAGATGGTACTCACATGAAACTCAGAGGCTGGGCGAGGAGTCTGAAAATTACTTACATTTTATTTGAACAGAAGCAAAATGAGACGTGTATTTGTTAAACAATGGACTATCTAACTAGAGACAAAATAAAATATTTTGATTTATAATGTGAGTGTCTAATGAACCTTTAATAAAATATACGAGGAAATTACATTTAGAAGAAGTCGGCATCATATATTTAGCATATGATAAAGATAAAGATAAATGCATATTGATTACTTTATTCTAACACAATAGCGCATATTTTACCTTTGCATGTGACGTCTTAATTAACATGGCGCTTCCTTGATCACGTAAGAACGCAATCCAATAAAAGGCACATTCTTGATCACGTAAGAACGCAATCCAATAAAAGGCACATTCTTGATCACGTAAGAACGCAAACCAAAAAAAGGCACATCCTTGATCGCGTAAAAACGCCATCCAATAAAAGGTGCATCCTTGATCGCGTAAAAACGTCAGTCAATACAAGGAATCATTGGACAGCCTGGCAGGTGACGTCTTAAGCAACATGGCGCATCCGAGATCGCTGAAAAAACGCAGCCAATACAAGGACTCAGTTGACAGCTTGGCATATCACTAAGAAACGTATTTATATTTTTGTAATTAGTATGTGTCTAGATTGCTATCTAGGAATGTCACAAAATCATGAATCATCTTTTCGGACTTGACTGTCCCTTTAACTATAGCTATGGTGTATATCTTTAACATTTAAAATATACACATGAGAAATACATATGCCATTGATGTTTTAAAATATGTTTAGATTGTTTTGGAATAACAATAATGACACATGTATTGATCAAACGTGTCATTTATTCAAGTTGAAATATGGTCAGACTACCTATAGCCATATATGGGAGGAGAAGTATTTTTTAACAATATTTGGAAAAACATATTCCTCATCTAAAATATGCGCATTACACACAGAGATTGATTTGGTTACACTTTTACAATAAGATAGAATTGAAAATGAAATACATGTGCTGTCAACATTACAATAAGATTGTTTATTAATAAGATTATATGTCCTTGTTCATGTAAAAAGGACAAAAACGCTTTAGAAATGGAAATACATTCATTAACAATTGTGCTCACCATCACTTAAAGGGACATGATTTTTATTTATAAAAAGAGGATACACAGAGACAATACTATTTCAATAAAATGAACACTTTACAGGGATTATATCATTGTATCAATCCTCAGATCATTTGTTAAAGGTGCATCAATTCATGCAGAGTTTATAAATACACACATGGATGTGAAATTTGAAATATACATATATAACAATCTATATATACATATATAAAAGAATTACTATGGTAATCATATTCATGCAATGATAAAGCTTTTAGAAAAATATATAAAGACAAAAATAAAAATTACATTGGAGATGTTAATCTTAAAGTCATTTACAATTGTATTACATATATGATTCAGGAAACACCATTATTTTTGGTAGGTCCCTTTAAGGATCAACAAGATAAACTAGAGATTTCAATCAATGACCTGAATAAGGAGGACAAAGAATCGTGCAATGACATGTCTTTTATTAGTATGTCAGAAAACATCAACAATGTTTATAAATAATCTGGTAAAGATCAGGAAAATTGGAGCCATATGACAAGGTAACAGAGTGCATCACAGTCCATGAAGAGAGTTGCCAAGGGCCAGCATAGCCCCATTGGAGCCATATGACAAGGTAACAGAGTGCATCACAGTCCATGAAGAGAGTTGCCAAGGGCCAGCATAGCCCCATTGGAGACATATGACAAGGTAACAGAGTGCATCACAGTCCATGAAGAGAGTTGCCAAGGGCCAGCATAGCCCCATTGGAGACATATGACAAGGTAACAGAGTGCATCACAGTCCATGAAGAGAGTTGCCAAGGGCCACCATAGCCCCATTGGAGCCATATGACAAGGTAACAGAGTGCATCACAGTCCATGAAGAGAGTTGCCAAGGGCCAGCATAGCCCCATTGGAGCCATATGACAAGGTAACAGAGTGCATCACAGTCCATGAAGAGAGTTGCCAAGGGCCACCATAGCCCCATTGGAGCCATATGACAAGGTAACAGAGTGCATCACAGTCCATGAAGAGAGTTGCCAAGGGCCAGCATAGCCCCATTGGAGCCATATGACAAGGTAACAGAGTGCATCACAGTCCATGAAGAGAGTTGCCAAGGGCCAGCATAGCCCCATTGGAGCCATATGACAAGATAACAGAGTGCATCACAGTCCATGAAGAGAGTTGCCAAGGGCCAGCATAGCCCCATTGGAGACATATGACAAGGTAACAGAGTGCATCACAGTCCATGAAGAGAGTTGCCAAGGGCCAGCATAGCCCCATTGGAGACATATGACAAGGTAACAGAGTGCATCACAGTCCATGAAGAGACTTGCCAAGGGCCAGCATAGCCCCATTGGAGCCATATGACAAGGTAACAGAGTGCATCACAGTCCATGAAGAGAGTTGCCAAGGGCCAGCATAGCCCCATTGGAGCCATATGACAAGGTAACAGAGTGCATCACAGTCCATGAAGAGAGTTGCCAAGGGCCAGCATAGCCCCATTGGAGACATATGACAAGGTAACAGAGTGCATCACAGTCCATGAAGAGTTGCCAAGGGCCAGCATAGCCCCATTGGAGACATATGACAAGGTAACAGAGTGCATCACAGTCCATGAAGAGACTTGCCAAGGGCCAGCATAGCCCCATTGGAGACATATGACAAGGTAAAAGAGTGCAACAGGCACAACAATAAACAGAAAAAAAGGCCAAATGGCAACCATTAAACCAAACATCAACATGTGGACGGAGGATTCTTATCAGCGCCCTTGGAGCATCTCCAGATCCTCCACTTACTGGTCATCCCCTTCATCGTCCTGTGCCGGTCCAGCTACAGATTCAAGCATTGAGTTCCACCGCCTCATCTGACGTAGAGTCATATGCTGAACCTGTAGCTGGGCCTGCATGGTGTCGGCCATCCCTCTCAGGACAGCTGCGTTCCTCAACACGGCCTGCTCTATGCGTGCTAGACCTTCGAGCGTGAGCCATGTTGAGTCACAGCCTAAAATAAAGAAAAAAACAAATATTAATGATAATTACACAACAGACAAAATAAAAAGCAAAGATACATTGTCATCATAAAGACAAATCATTCTTTAAATTAATTTGTTGACATTGATTATTTACACATGAAATATGTTCCTCAGACAGACCTAAACCATTAAATGAACATTTTAATCCAACATGTTGTCCCCTTTAATTGGTTTTTGATGATCCACTTTTACAGCTTGAGTGTCTAAAATCTTGTTAAAGGATTTACATTGTACTTACATTAGCAATTTAAAGATTTTTGTTATACTGTGGTAGGCACACCTATCCTTAAACATTTTGGCGTTGAGGACAAGCTGTGTAAACATAGCAACCAGAAGAAATTACATTCCCACTGGGTTATACAAGAGATAATGTATGAACATTTGTACATACATTGTTGGATCCAAATAGTGGTGATTGGTATATGTAGTGATATCAAATTAAAGGGACAGTAAACCTAAATATTTTAGTTACTGATTCAGATAGAGCATGACATTAAAAAAATTATTAATTTACTCATATTCTTTAAATGTTAGAATTCTCTAGCTATATTTTAAATGCAAGAATGTAAGTTTATAGGGCAGGCCATTTTTGGTTATCAACTTTGGTTGTCCCTGCTGATTGATGGATACATTCATCCAACAATAAAGATGTCCATATTTTATTGGAATAAAAAAAATATAGGCATTTCTTTGTTTCAATAAAGATAGCAAGAGAATGAAGAATAATTGATAAGAGTAGTAAATTATAAATTTGATTAACATTGCATGCTCTATTTGAATCACAATTGAATTTTTTTCATTCAGTATACCTTTAAGTATCTTATAATGCTGATTTTGAATGATACTTACAGCTGTGCCTGGGAAGGACAATCCGACACCCAGGACAATGAAGGTTGAGACAGGGGGGAGGGATGGGATTGGGTTGTGGAGGGATGGGATTGGGTTGGGGAGGGATGGGATTGGGTTGGGGGAGGGATGGGCTGCTGTTCTGGGGTAGCCCGTACAGCTGGGGAGTGGTGAGTTGGGGGCTGGGCAGCTGGGGTAGCTGTACGGGCCAAAAGACGGGGAGAGTGGCGAAGGGGGATGAAGGGGCGTTTTTTTGGGAGGTATAGAACAGGACAAATGGGAAGGGCCGGGAGGGGCAGGGGGCTGGGCAGGGGACTGGGCAGGGGAGGAACAATGATGACCAGAAGCGGAGGATCCATCTGAAATAAATATAATAAATATATTAACATCTCATACATAATGAAATCAAATCAACGCATTTCAACTTGATTATGTTTGCAATATACTTAGAAGTGTGTTTGAATTTCTAAACAATGATGACATGAGGATATGGTATGCATATAGGCACTCAGATGAATAGCAATGACTGTCTGTACAATTATAAAATTATTATTGTGGTTTGGCCTAGAATATGCATGTGACATCATGATGGCATGAATTTCAAATCCAAATATTTAAACAAATCCAAGCATATCTTCATGATGCCTGATATATAAAGGGGGCAGTAGTGTATTTGAACAGACAAATAATATTCCTTTTTAAAGTGCAAAAGCTGTAGACTTTGAATGTCTTCAATAAAATTATTTCCAATAAAGCAACATGTTGGAAACATGTTAGATATATTTCACATACCATCAGACTTCAAGGGAGTCTCTTCCACCTCCGTCCCACATGTTAAATCAATCTCTGTAAAACATAACATGTTGTGTACACGTTAAGATCAGATATTATAACATATGTTACTGTTGCTCAAAGACACACATCAATGTTGCATTAAAGATATACACACCCAAAGTTATGATTTACATCATTTTGATGGAGCATACAAATGACATTAGATTTGTTATTCTCAATGATTCCGATTTTCAATTTATTGTTTATATTAATTTTTAAATCATAAAAGCATAGTATATTGAACATTTAAGATTTCTCATGTGTGTATCACTTGATGATTGTTGTCAAAAATGAACATGGAAACAAACATATGCTATACATCTTCTGAATAACAAAGGTGTAGACTAAGAAAGTTTTAATTATTAATCTTTCAATATTCAAATAAAATGAATATACAATCAGAGGAGTAAATTATATGTTTGTTTCAAATATTATGCTTCATCAGAATCATGTTCATAATATTGATTAACAATACACCTTCAATGACATATAAATGAGTCAATGGACTTACCAGAAGACCGCAAGGGCATCTCTGCGTCTGTGCTGGATACCTCTGGGCTCCCCACATCAACTCTCTCTATGAATGATATAGATATATATTAGTGAACACATTTGGGATATCACTAAATCACATCTGTATCGATTTATAAGAATAATCAACTTGAAAATGTGAAGAATAGAGCAGTCATTCTAAAAAAAAATGCTTGATTGAATCAAGGGGATTCTGTAAAAAAAGATGTATTGAACATATGTTTAATTTCTGACTATATTAGACATCAAACTCATCTCATACGATGCTATTGCATATCTAAATATACCCATTGATCAATGTTCTTAAAAGAATACACACAAACCACATTTTGAATAACAGCTGTTGACAAATATAAACAAAGACATGTGGCACATCGAGCCATTTGTGCAATGTACAGTAATCTTGTTTAGGACACAACACATATTGATCACAATACCAAACCAAATTGATTAGTACAAATATGTAATCATGGTGCTGTTAGAGTATGCTTATATCTATAAAGTAACTCCAACAGTGAATATGTGAATTAGATATCAATATTGTCTAATCCAAAGAATGTAAGGATTAATTAATATATTGTTTATTAAAGGGACACTGACATGATTTATTTCAATCATTGATTTCACTGTTCAAAGTGTTCCAAATGATTTAACATTGACTCCTATTATAATTTTAATGTTGCTACATTTTAATCTTAAAGGCAGATAAGCAATATTGGATTCAATAAATATTGTTTGTTGAAGGTATCCACCAATCATCAATAAAAACCCAGGTTTGTCAACCAAAATTGAGCTGCAGATAAACGTACATTCTTGATTTTAAAATACATTTAGCAATAGAATATTTCACATATGATTATAGTATTATATTTAAATGTTGCTTAATATTGCATGCTCTATCTGAATGACAACATTAATAATTTTAGATCAGTGTCCCTTTAATATAAAAATATATTGATTTGACAATGTTGGTGTTAATGAATTCTCTACTCCATATGTTGATGTAATGAATGGGATTGAGCATGCAATTCCAATCTAATATGTTATTTAAGGATATCCTAGGAATTATTTAATTTTCATCTATTAAAGGGACATGAAGCTCTAAATGTGTAATTGTATACTTTTTGAAACTATGTACTACTGTTATCTGAACACATGATTTTAACTTTTGACCCAATGCCAATTTATGCATAAAAAAAGCAGGATAATACCAGTAATGCATTGTTTAACCTAAACCAAAATCAATATGTTTTTAGAAGAACTAAAACAATAGACTGAACCAATGTAGCTCATAAAATGTTTAAACAAAACAATAAAATCACGTTTAAAAATCATTCAATGTAAAATTTAGTTGGCATGTCCCTTAAATGATGTGATCAATTTCAATAATGGAATCTATATTTTTAAAATCAAATCATATGCAAAAGTGTATGAATTTTTTCAAAATGTATACAAATAAGATTAAGCAATACACAAGGGAAGAATATAAATTGGACATTCAAAGAATCTTACATTAAAATTAAGATATCCAGAATAGATGGGATATCTTAAATTCGAAAAAAATTCAGAGTAGTCTTACAATGTAATCCTATGTTTTTTTTTTGTTTATTCTTATTTGTAAAGATTTTAATAATCCATTTTGCAGATACATATAAATATTGAACAATGTGGATTTAGTATGTAATGTTCTGTCCATGTTTCTAAGACAAATGTCAATTAAAATGAGACATACCATACTGTGACAAGCCCTGGCTTGAGGATCCAGCACCAACATCCAGATCTGTAATATATTAAATGAGGATTGGATATCATTAATACAAATCATGCCATGTTTAAAATCTTTACATTATTAGCAAATCAATTAAAAACTATTAATCTTTTGGTAGTCCCATGAGTTAATTGTTTCCTCAATTAAATTCATGATAAATATATCCTGTACTCTTATTTTCAATCATTTGTGTTGTTTACTGTAGCTTTAATTATTTTTTAGTGTTATTTCACTCTCATCAATTGATGGGCATATGTTATTATTTTTTTGTATTCTGCTATTTTGTTTTTATTATGTATAATATTGAAAATAAGAATACTGTATTCTTCACATATATAATAATTCACATTTCATTTTGACCAACATGTATAAAGCAATGCCACTTACAGCAAACCCATGTTAACGTGTATGCGCAATTCCATTTTCGCGATCATTGCGCAATGATTCCAAGCGGAATTACGCATCCGTCATTTGACCAACATGTATAAAGCAATGCCACTTACAGCAAACCCATGTTAACGTGTATGCGCAATTCCATTTTTGCGATCATTGCGCAATGATTCCAAGCGGAATTACGCATCCGTCATTTGACCAACATGTATAAAGCAATGCCACTTACAGCAAACCCATGTTAACATGTATGCGCTATTCCATTTTCGCTCTATGACGCATATTCTGTAGAGCGCAAGAAACATCATTCCTATTTCATGTGTCACTAATCTAAAATCAGATATCTAAACATCATATGTAGTGTATATTGTGAGATCTGTATAGGTTTAGTATCTGACTATATACACATTTTCTAAAATTCTAATCAAATATTAAGATATTATATGAAGTTGGATAGTTACCTGGTTCAGATTCTCTTTCATCTCCTCCCAGGCCACCGGACAGAGAAGCAGCTGCCCTGGCCCCCGCGTCAGGACTTTCAGATCCCGCAGCTGGGAGGGAAGAAGAGGAGGCCGAGGATGGCGAGGATCTAAATCTTTTGGGGACCCGGAGAGTGAGGAGCTCGCATAAAGTCACCTCATAAGGGAGTAGGTATAGTTTCCGTGGGGCCTTTCTTTGGCCCCCTCTTTTACGGGCTTGTACCCAGTCCCTTATGAGGTTGACTTTTTTTGACAAGCGCAACCTCATATCTCCGAATCTCCTCATGATTTGATCCTGGCTCCTCTGGACGCCACACACCAATTTAACCACATTGGTGATAGACTCCCAGAGGGCCTTCTTAACAGGCGCATCTGTCGACCTCCTCTTGTTCCCAAACAGCTGGGGATAAAAGTCCTTGACGGCGTGGACCAGTGCAGCGCTCTCCTGCTTGGTGAACCTGGGAGATGACATGCCTGCTGGGTTGTCCAATAAATATATTATAATAATATAAACTGCCTGCAGGCATTAGAGAACTGACAAAGATGGCAACGTGTAATGGACTTTTATATGGTGAAGTAAACATGAGATGCACCATGGGACAAGTTATCTGTACATCTGATTGGATAAAAGTTTGAAATATTGTTAGAATGTCTGTGAGACCATCCTGACTCAAGTTGTGTTTGTGTGATGAACTCTGATTGGCCGTTCCTTAATGTTTCATATCTTAGTAACTTCCTTACACATACCTCCTGGTGGTGCTGTTACTTCATTTTTCATGTAGACTTATTTGTAACTCATGGGCCTGTCATGCGGATATGTGTGACGCAGATTTAATATCCGTGATCCATTAAATCTTAATGTTTAAATTAACTTTAAAATCTAATACTGTCACATTATTAAATGTTGTATACATTTTTCGGTTTAATAACGGTCTGTTTCTTTAATACAAATACACATTTAATATTGTATGTCTTTATTGTTCATAAAATCAATGTTTTGACTTATTGTGAAGTATTGGCATTGCTCTATTAAATGTATTTTAGAATGCACATTGATTGTGTGCTATTGCGTGACATTAGACTCTAATGTTTAAAGATGCAAATCTGGTGTTTCAAGATCCGTTTCCCACGCAAAATTTCTGAATGTTCAAATTCAGGTTATAATGTCAGTAACTTGGATAATCTGTTTATAGATGTTAAACTGTTTGTTTGTTTGTTATTAGTAAATAAACCTCGAGCTTGTATTTGTCTGAACTGCTCATATATGTTATTGTGCAATGGCGTCTTTATTTTTAAATAGACATTACAAACAAGCAATTGTATCAAATGATCTGTAGAGATAGAAAATTGTTTAGACTTTAAAATGTAACTAAATTTATCTTTGTATTTAGATATCCTCAACAGAAGAAATTTAAATGCACATGGTTGAGCCAATCACATAAGGCATCTCTCTGCATCCACCAATCTTCATCTACTGAGCCTATCTCGATATGCTTTTCAAGCAAAGTATGTCAAGATAAGAAGAGAAGTAAATACACTCTTTAAATCTCTTAAAGGGACACTGTCCAAACAAATTTAGCGTTCGTGATTCAGATTGAGCATGAAATGTTAAGCAACTTTATAATTTAATCCGATTCTCAAATGTTAAGAATTATCTTGTTATCTTTCTTAGCAAATCAATAATGATATTTTAGATTACGGACAATTTTTGAAAAAAACCTGGGTTGTCCTTGATGATTGTTGGAGAAATTAATCCAACCAAAAAAAAAAAGTTCTGTCCAGAGTACTGAAGCAAATAAATAATCAATTTAATGCCTTATTTTTAAAGTAATGATAGCAACATTGATAATATGAGACAATTTATAAAGTTGCTTAAAATAGAATACTCATTCTGAATGTATAAATCATTACTTTTTTAACTGTCTCCCTTTAAGTATATTTTGAGTTCATGTCCCTTTAAAGAGACATTTCACAATAATGCTTGAAAAATCAGAAACCTAGGCACCTTCCTTTTGCTATTTTGTTTTGGTATTCAATCATTCGATTGTAATTATATATATTCTTGGATTAAATACATATCTACATAGGCTAGTTTGATGCTGATTGTTGGTTGCACATAGATACCTTATGTAATTGAATAAGATATGTGCATTGATGTATATTTTTCGAAGTATATTTAAAGACTGAATGTAATTCTATAGTACTTTCTAAATATGTTTAAATTCTTTTATGATTTTTTAAAAATCAATACACAATATATTTTGTGAATGTCCCTTTAAGGACCAAAACATTTGGAATGTTGATTTAACATTGTCGAAAGAAACTAAAGGGGAATGAAAATTATATATAGATATGAGATGTCTAACCCAAGAGGTAAGATTTTAAAAACTACATAATATTAATAACTATAGTTAAATGTCCCTTTAAATGACTCCACTAGAAAATAAAATCTATTAACATGGCATCCAATAACTAGCTTGTGCAAAATATGAAGTTAAATGACCACCATTTATAAATTTAACAATTTATACATTTTATAAAATAATGTTTTGAGATACAAGATCTTATCAAATTAATTTTACATTCAACAACACTGTCACTTTAATGTAAGTGAACCACTTCCCCTTCTTAAAAGTGAAAAAAATAAATATAGGTCAAATTCTGACTACATATCCGAAATTATTTTAACATCTAAGATTTTCACAAGAAAAGCATCGATGGATCTCACTCCCCAATTAATTTAAAAAAGATAGTTTAATTTAATATTCTCTCAATCAGTGGATTTTCAAAAATTAATGCATTATTTGATCTTATGCATGTGCTTGTCAAATAGACAACTACCAGTCATGGGAGTCAAATTGTTTTTTATTGACAGATTATATGGATATTTATTATAATCTGTTCAAAAGAGGGTATTTAAGAATAAAATGTTGATTATTACCATTTAAAAATAAAAATGTTTTTTAAACAAAAACAAAAAACAAAAAAATATTCCTGGAAGTCATCAGATGACAATCTGAAATTAAAAAACAAAATTTGACAAAGTTAATACACACGTTGTAAAATATTCATAAAATACATTTACAATCATCTTGTGTCTATGCTCTAACTTTGTGCATAACTTTATCAAGATATTTCTGATTTAAATTTAAAAATTTATAAAACAAACATACACCATTATATTGTGTAATAATAAAAAAAATTAAATATCAGAATTTCTAATTATACATAATAATGTATATCACATTTCAATAATAAATATATATGTATGCTGAACATAAATGTAATATTTCATGTCCATTCAAATACCTCTATATCAACTATAATATGTATTCCTTTTTAAGATTGTGATACCTAAATATCTAATTATGAACTAAGTATGACTAATGTATGTAAGCTACTAATATTCGACATTCTTCCTGTGATTCTTAACTAGCATGCATTGGTAAACCAACCTGGATAATGCATGGTCTTTGAAAGTCAATTCAGGGGTAAACAGTTGATCTTCAATAGGTGTCTTATTCATCATTTCATAAATAGAGGACTGAAATACCAATCTAGAAATTAGAAAATCATCTAAGTGTCTGATTGTGATACCTAAATATCTAATTATGAACTAAGTATGACTAATGTATGTAAGCTACTAATATTCAACATTCTTCCTGTGATTCTTAACTAGCATGCATTGGTAAACCAACCTGGATAATGCATGGTCTTTGAAAGTCAATTCAGGGGTCAACAGTTGATCTTCAATAGGTGTCTTATTCATCATTTCATAAATAGAGGACTGAAATACCAATCTAGAAATTAGAAAATCATCTAAGTGTCTGATTGTGATACCTAAATATCTAATTATGAACTAAGTATGACTAATGTATGTAAGCTACTAATATTCGACATTCTTCCTGTGATTCTTAACTAGCATGCATTGGTAAACCAACCTGGATAATGCATGGTCTTTGAAAGTCAATTCAGGGGTCAACAGTTAATCTTCAATAGGTGTCTTATTCATCATTTCATAAATAGAGGACTGAAATACCAATCTAGAAATTAGAAAATCATCTAAGTGTCTGATTGTGATACCTAAATATCTAATTATGAACTAAGTATGACTAATGTATGTAAGCTACTAATATTTGACATTCTTCCTGTGATTCTTAACTAGCATGCATTGGTAAACCAACCTGGATAATGCATGGTCTTTGAAAGTCAATTCAGGGGTCAACAGTTGATCTTCAATAGGTGTCTAATTCATCATTTCATAAATAGAGGACTGAAATACCAATCTAGAAATTAGAAAATCATCTAAGTGTCTGATTGTGATACCTAAATATCTAATTATGAACTAAGTATGACTAATGTATGTAAGCTACTAATATTCGACATTCTTCCTGTGATTCTTAACTAGCATGCATTGGTAAACCAACCTGGATAATGCATGGTCTTTGAAAGTCAATTCAGGGGTCAACAGTTGATCTTCAATAGGTGTCTTATTCATCATTTCATAAATAGAGGACTGAAATACCAATCTAGAAATTAAAAAATCATCTAAGTGTCTGATTGTGATACCTAAATATCTAATTATGAACTAAGTATGACTAATGTATGTAAGCTACTAATATTCGACATTCTTCCTGTGATTCTTAACTAGCATGCATTGGTAAACCAACCTGGATAATGCATGGTCTTTGAAAGTCAATTCAGGGGTCAACAGTTGATCTTCAATAGGTGTCTAATTCATCATTTCATAAATAGAGGACTGAAATACCAATCTAAAAATTAGAAAATCATCTAAGTGTCTCCAATAGGATGCCTCCACAGCCTTATTCTATCAAATAGTTGGCACTTACCATGTGAACATGTCTTTGTATGGTTTTCAAGGTCAGCAGATTTGAAAGATAATGCCAGACATGATCCCATTGGTATTCTTCAATTTCAATCTTGTCTTTTTCCACTGTCAGTCTGGGAATTCTTCACTGTCATTCTTCGAATTCTTCCCCTTTCAGTCTTTACATGAAGTCATCTCCCTAATGGCATAATTTTTTTTATTAAAATTACTAATACAAGTGTGTGAATCAGTTCTGTACCCCTCTCCCACCCCCCATTTCTGAATCAATTTCTGTCACTAGCTTACTAAGCGTGTGTAGCATCTTGTGTTATGTTCTATGAAGTGTGAAGATGAGTCATATTGAGCAGAACTAACCTCTAATGTGTGACATTGAACCATAGTCATGATAGAGGATAGTTATGCTAGAGGATCCCTTGCTGAGTATTTACATTTTAAGTAATGTGTAAACTAAATAATATTTTCGAAAATGTATGCCATATGATGTATTTGTGTACAATTCATGCCAGCAACAGTCCATACATCTATACTTACCAGCTGATGTCCTCTTTAAAAACCAGGTGGCAAAGACTCGCTACAGGACCCAATGACCAGAGCATCACCTATATTAATAAATGAAAGACATTTTTAGCATTTGATGAACAATGCTAACATGTTTGCACAATTCTCTACTTGTCATTTCCCTAGAGTTCACATCTATTGACAATACTCCAGTCTAACTTCTATTATTTACCTTCTAAAGTGGCGGTTGATGATGTCTGCTCTGACATTGAGCCCCTCGTCCCGGAATTGCCCCTCTAGAACAGGATCATCCTCCTCATCTCTGAGGAGGTTTCGGTGCGCATGGATGCCCTGCAGCATCCCAGCCCGCTGTGCAATATTATGCAGGACACTACAGGCTATAACGATCTTAGCCACCTTCTTTGGGTTGTACTGGAGGGCTCCTCCCGACCTGTCCAGGCACCTGAACCTCATCTTCAGGAGCCCAAACATTCGTTCAACCACCGCCCTGGTTCTCTTATGAGCCCTATTGTAGCGCTCCTCAGACACATCAGTCGGGCTACGCAAGGGGGTAATAAGCCAAGGCCGGCACATGTACCCAGAATCACCTATAAATGATGAACAGAACATAATTCAAACTGAATCCTCAAAATAGTATTTTGAGTCCAAAAAAAGTTTGTGTACACGATAATCCACTAACAAATGTTTTATTTTTACAAAAATAATCTAGTTCAATATTATTATCTATCTTCCCATTTCAGCCAAGACATGCTACATATGCGTATTTCTCCTAAACCAAACCTTGTGTAAAATAAAAACTAAATGGTTACATTGCATTCTCTGAGCATTTAAGGTAAGACATGCTACATATCTGCATTGAACTAAAACTAGACATTAGCGGAAAGAGACAATGACATGGTTAAATTGCATTAGCTAATATCTTCCCATTTCAGCTAAGACATGCTACATATGCGTATTTCTCCTAAATCAAACCTTGTGTAAAATAAAAACTAAATGGTTACATTGCATTCTCTATCTGAGCATTTAAGGTAAGGCATGCTACATATCTGCATTGAACTAAAACTAGACATTAGCGGAAAGAGACAATGACATGGTTAAATTGCATTAGCTAATATCTTCCCATTTCAGCTAAGACATGCTACATATGCGTATTTCTCCTAAACCAGACCTTGTGTAAAATGGCAAATAAATGGTTACATTGCATTCTCTGAGCATTTAAGGTAAGACATGCTACATATCTGCATTGAACTAAAACTAGACATTAGCGGAAAGAGACAATGACATGGTTAAATTGCATTAGCTAATATCTTCCCATTTCAGCTAAGACATGCTACATATGCGTATTTCTCCTAAACCAGACCTTGTGTAAAATGGCAAATAAATGGTTACATTGCATTCTCTATCTGAGCATTTAAGGTAAGACATGCTACATATCTGCATTGAACTAAAACTAGACATTTGAGGAAATAAAAATAAATGGTTAAATTGCATCCTATAGCTGAACATTACGCTAACATTTTAAAACTACAGTGGCAATTGTCAAACTAATTAACCATGTTGTGCACAAATACTCACCAATGAGATAACCAGGGGGCATTTGTCTTTCCTCAAACGGTCTCCACAGGGACGACTGAGCGAGGATGCGGGCATCATGACAAAATCCTCCAAAATTTGCACACACATGCATAATCCTCATCTGTGCGTCACAAACATACTGCACGTTGAGGCTATGAAAATGTTTGCGATTTCTGAAGGGCAAGTCATCAATTGGAGCACGCAGCGCAATGTGGGTACAATCTATGGCTCCCAAGACATTGGGCAATTGAGCAATATCAAAGAATTCCCGCTTCAGGCGCCTCCAATCACCATCATTCTGTGGGAATCCTATGTATTGCTTACTGATACGTACCATGGCGTCCAGAAAGTTATCAAACACCACAGAGAATGTACCTTGAGCCAGGCCATGCATGTACAGTTCTCCGGATTGAAAACTCCCGGAGGCCAGGACGTATAGACAACTTAGCATCTTACTCATGGCGGGAACAGCAGTCCTTATTCTTATACGTGGCTCCAAATGAGGTTTAAGAAGATCGTAAAGGCCAATGAGCTGTTCGTGATTGAGCCGATACTTATCATAAACCTCAAAGTCGCTCATGTTTTCCAAGGTGGGTCTCACCCTGTAGACACGAGGACCTCGAACCAGACGACCCCTTCGTCTCAGTCTGAGCCGCCGAGGCTGCCTGATTCGACCAACAGCTAGTTCGCCAATAGCAGCACCAGCAGCGTCTACCATGTCATCGTCATCCATCTTTCAAAACAGTGTAACAAGGTATGCACTTGATCTGATGTGGATCACAAGTGATGCATTGGCCATGTTGTTTGGGGGATTTATAGTACAATTAGTCCAATGGTATTGAGTTTGTAATGATTGCTGATTGTATTCACTTGTTTGTATGTGAGCGGTGCGAATGCTTTCACAGTGGGCGTTTTTTTGTTGTTTGCTGAAATGTTGTTTTCCCACAATAAATCTCAATGTGAAAGTGTACAATATCACACATACAGTGCATGTTTGTAATGTTTGATCATATGCATAATCAATATTTCTTAAATGCGATCTTATAGTAACAAGCACACGTCCAGGCTAACATGAATGAAAGTGCATAGTTGTGTATAATGTGCATCGAATGTGATCGATCAATGTTGCTGCAACATTGTTTGTAAACGATAAAGTAACATCTGCCATCTGTAGTATTGTATATATAAGTGATTGCCGAGCTGTCAATATTGTATGCGTCCCTTTAAAATCGCAATAATAATTCAGAACTTCCCGTCTGCCATCTGTAGTATTATATATATAAGTGATTGCCGAGCTGTCAATATTGTATGCGTCCCTTTAAAACCGCAATAATAATTCCGAACTTCCCGTCTGCCATCTGTAGTATTGTATATATAAGTGATTTCCGAGCTGTCAATATTGTATGCGTCCCATTCAAATCTCAATAATACTGAATAACTTCCGGCTGTCATCTGTAGTATTGTATATATAAGTGATTGCCGAGCTGTCAATATTGTATGCGTCCCATTAAAATGGCACTAATACTGAAGAACTTCCGGCTGTCATCTGTAGTATTGTATATATAAGTGATTGCCGAGCTGTCAATATTGTATGCGTCCCTTTAAAATCGCAATAATAATTCCGAACTTCCCGTCTGCCATCTGTAGTATTGTATATATAAGTGATTTCCGAGCTGTCAATATTGTATGCGTCCCATTCAAATCTCAATAATACTGAATAACTTCCGGCTGTCATCTGTAGTATTGTATATATAAGTGATTGCCGAGCTGTCAATATTGTATGCGTCCCATTAAAATGGCACTAATACTGAATAACTTCCGGCTGTCATCTGTAGTATTGTATATATAAGTGATTGCCGAGCTGTCAATATTGTATGCGTCCTATTAAAATGGCACTAATACTGAATAACTTCCGGCTGTCATCTGTAGTATTGTATATATAAGTGACTGCCGAGCTGTCAATATTGTATGCGTCCCATTCAAATGGCACTAATACTGAATAACTTCCGGCTGTCATCTCTAGTATTATATATATAAGTGATTTGCGATCTGACAATATTTATTAATTGTCCCATTCAAATCGCCCTAATAATGCTGTTCCAAACTGTTATTTACGTATATGTTGTATTGTAGTATTGAGTGTTAAAGTTCAGAAAGGGGCGGTACAGTCGTGAATCTGTAATGTGTATGGTTGAATCTTCTAATGATGTCATGATATTATTAACCTGCCTATGTAGTTCTGAAATCCTCATTGTGTTGTTGTATTTGACTACATTGTTATTGTGTGCTGAATAAAATATAAATGTGTGCTTTGTGGTTGCGTGATGGGTGATGCGTGTTATGTACATCTACGTATATATTGTGATTGTGTCCCACATATGCTGACTTCTATATAGCGATCTGGCATTGTTGTTCCTTCCCATAAAGTGACATCTGTAATCTGGTGTAATGATGTTCTTCTTGTACGTAATTCCTAATGGTTTCTTGTGATGGAATCATGATGTTAAAAGTACAGTAAAATCCATATGTTCTGTTTTGTGATTCCTAGAGAGAATGTAATGTGTTTTTCCCCCATCATTTGAATGCACATGTATGAGTGAATGCTAAAAGTAATGTATGTGCATCCATGACTGATCATGTGTTAAGCCTATGTAGATATGCAGTTGCTGCAAGCATATGAGTTGAATAAATGAAATGCAATAATAAAGGTAAACGAGAGGTGTTTCCCATTGTGTACTGTTTGTGAATCCTGAAATTTTTGAATTATTTTTGTGTCCGTTTAAATGTGATTTTTTTGTTTAAAATGTTTGTTACTAGTGATGTTGATTTGTAGTTGATGTAATATAAAAGTATGAAACAATTTAATGCTGTTGTGAATATTCAATAAGTACAATCCATAAGTCCACCATAGGGAAATAGTCATTCTTGATCTATTTATCATAGCTGGGTCTAACGCAGAAAAGCATGTATTTTTTTCCTATTTCTAGCGCTGGTATTTGGAGTTTTTAGGTCTAAGCTATTTGCGTGCGTTAGGGAAATCTGTCTTTCGCGTGCACGAGCACGTCTTCCCCATAGAAGTCAATGGAGGCTCTAAATTTTGGTAATTTTTTTTTTCAAAGACTGGTTTTCCTCGTAAAGTGAGTGACGTCATGAGCTTGTGTGAAAAAGTAACTAAATCGTGTTCATTTTGTAATAAATAACTTTTTTGTGTATGTCATGTGGTGTATATTGTTTGTATGCATCGATGAGTGTATGTTTGTGATAATCTTATTAGTTAGATGTAGCTATATGAGGGTCTTTTCCCGTGTGTCAATGTAAGTCAATGGCAAAATGGATTTGTGTTGTTTTTTTTCTAACACCCGAGATCTCGCAACTTTGATCCTTTGTATTTTGATGAAAAATTATTAAATCTTAAAAATAAATATAGTGTAGTGTTTGTATGAGTGTAAGTGTACTTTGTGTAATATTTGTTTTGTGATTCGTGGATGTTTATTTTGTCGGTATATGTTAACTACTGGGTCTGAGCTGTCGGTAGAAATTTGAGCGTTGGGTGATTTTTGAGTGTCGGTAAATGAACTCTAAATACCGGAGTCCGTAAAAAACAAGTGTTAGGAGCCTCTAACGCTGGTTTTGACGGCTAACACCAAACTCTAAATCTAGGCCTAAATAAATTAACTACAAATAACTACAATTAAATACAATTACATAAACTAACTAAAGTACAAAAAATAAAAAAAGCTAAGTTACAAAAAATAAAAAAATAAGTTACAAACATTTAAAAAATATTACAACAATTTTAAGCTACTTACACCTAATCTAAGCCCCCTAATAAAATAACAACCCCCCCAAAATAAAAAAAATGCCCTACCCTATTCTAAATTAAAAAAGTTCAAAGCTCTTTTACCTTACCAGCCCTTAAAAGGGCCTTTTGTGGGGCATGCCCCAAAGAATTCAGCTCTTTTGCCTGTAAAAGAAAAATACAACCCCCCCCCAACATTAAAATCCACCACCCACATACCCCTAATCTAACCCAAACCCCCCTTAAAATAACCTAACACTAATCCCCTGATGATCATCCTACCTTGAGTCGTCTTCACTCAGCCGAGCAGCGATGGAACCGAAGAGGAGACCCGGAGCGGCAGAGGTTATCCTCCAAGCGGCGCTGAAGAAATCTTCCATCCGATGAAGTGATCCTCCAAGCGGCGCTGAAGAAGTCTTCCATCCGGGCGATGTCATCTTCCAAGAGGCGCTGAAGAAGTCTTCTATCCGGGCTATGTCATCTTCCAAGCGGGGTCTTCAATCTTCATCCCGCCGACGCGGAACATCCTTCTTTACCGACGGACTACCGACGAATGAAGGCTCCTTTAAGGGACGTCATCCAAGATGGCGTCCATTCAATTCCGATTGGCTGATAGGATTCTATCAGCCAATCGGAATTAAGGTAGGAAAAATCTGATTGGCTGATTGAATCAGCCAATCAGATTCAAGTTCAATCCGATTGGCTGATCCAATCAGCCAATCAGATTGAGCTCACATTCTATTGGCTGTTCCGATCAGCCAATAGAATGCGAGCTCAATCGGATTGGCTGATTGGATCAGCCAATCGGATTGAACTTGAATCTGATTGGCTGATTCAATCAGCCAATCAGATTTTTCCTACCTTAATTCCGATTGGCTGATAGAATCCTATCAGCCAATCGGAATTGAAGGGACGCCATCTTGGATGATGTCCCTTAAAGGAGCCTTCATTCGTCGGTAGTCCGTCGGTAAAGAAGGATGTTCCGCGTCGGCTGGATGAAGATTGAAGACCCCGCTTGGAAGATGACATCGCCCAGATAGAAGACTTCTTCAGCGCCTCTTGGAAGATGACATCGCCCGGATGGAAGACTTCTTCAGCGCCGACTGGAGGATCACTTCATCGGATGGAAGATTTCTTCAGCGCCGCTTGGAGGATGACATCGCCCGGATAGAAGACTTCTTCAGCGCCTCTTGGAAGATGACATCGCCCGAATGGAAGACTTCTTCAGCGCCGCTTGAAGGATCACTTCATCGGATGGAAGATTTCTTCAGCGCCGCTTGGAGGATAACCTCTGCCGCTCCGGGTCTCCTCTTCGGTTCCATCGCTGCTCGGCTGAGTGAAGACGACTCAAGGTAGGATGATCTTCAGGGGATTAGTGTTAGGTTATTTTAAGGGGGGTTTGGGTTAGATTAGGGGTATGTGGGTAGTGGATTTTAATGTTGGGGGGGTTGTATTTTTCTTTTACAGGCAAAAGAGCTGAATTCTTTGGGGCATGCCCCACAAAAGGCCCTTTTAAGGGCTGGTAAGGTAAAAGAGCTTTGAACTTTTTTAATTTAGAATAGGGTAGGGCATTTTTTTATTTTGGGGGGGGGTTTGTTATTTTATTAGGGGGCTTAGATTAGGTGTAAGTAGCTTAAAATTGTTGTAATATTTTTTAAATGTTTGTAACCTATTTTTTTTATTTTTTGTAACTTAGCTTTTTTTATTTTTTGTACTTTAGTTAGTTTATGTAATTGTATTTAATTGTAGTTATTTGTAGTTAATTTATTTAATTTATTTAATGATAGTGTAGTGTTAGGTTTAATTGTAACTTAGGTTAGGATTTATTTTACAGGTAATTTTGTATTTCTTTTAGCTAGGTAGTTATTAAATAGTTAATAACTATTTAATAACTATTCTAACTAGCTAAAATAAATACAAAGTTACCTGTAAAATAAATATAATTATTAATTACATTGTAGCTATCTTAGGGTTTATTTTACAGGTAAGTATTTAGTTTTAAATAGGAATAATTTATTAAAGTATAGTGTAGTGTTAGGTGTAATTGTAACTTAGGTTAGTTTTTATTATACAGGTTAATTTCTCTTTATTTTAGCTAGGTAAGCTATTAAATAGTTAATAACTATTTAATAGCTATTGTACCTAGTTAAAATAAATTGAAAGATGCCTGTAAAATAAAAATAAATCCTAGGATAGCTACAATATAATTATTATTTATATTGTAGCTATATTAGGGTTTATTTTAAAGGTAAGTATTTAGTTTTAAATAGGATTAATTTAGTTCATAATAGAAATATTATTTAGATTTATTTAATTAATATTTAAGTTAGGGGGGTGTTAGGGTTAGTGTTAGACTTAGGTTTAGGGGTTAATAAATTTATTACAATGGCGGCGGTGTAGTGGGGGGCAGGATAGGGGTTAATAAATGTATTATAGGTGGCGACGGTGTGGGGGGGCAGATTAGGGGTTAATAAATTTAATATAGGTTGCGGCAGGGTCCGGGAGCGGCGGTTTAGGGGTTAAACTATTTATTTAGTTGCGGCGAGGTGCGGGATCGGCAGGATAGGGGTTAATAACTTTATTATAGAGGGCGGCGGTATAGGGGGGGCAGGATAGGGTTTACTAGGTATAATGTAGGTGGCGGTGGGCTCCGGGAGCGCCGGTTTAGGGGTTAATACATTTATTATAGTTGCGGTGGGGTCAGGGAGCGGCGGTTTAGGGGTTAATATGTATAGAGTAGCTTGCGGTGGGCTCCGGGAGCGGCGGTTTAGGGGTTAATACATATATTATAGTTGCGGTGGGCTCCGGGAGCGGCGGTTTAGGGGTTAATACACATATTATAGTTGCGGTGGGCTCCGGGAGCGGCGGTTTAGGGGTTAATACATATATTATAGTTGCGGTGTGCTCCGGGAGCGGCGGTTTAGGGGTTAATATGTATAGAGTAGCTTGCGGTGGGCTCCGGGAGCGGCGGTGTAGGGGGTAATATGTATAGAGTAGCTTGCGGTGGGCTCAGGGAGCGGCGGTGTAGGGGGTAATAACTTTATTTAGTTGCAGCGGTGTAGGGGGGACAGATTAGGGGTGTTTAGACTCGGGGTACATGTTAAGGTGTTAGGTGTAGACAGCTCCCATAGGAATCAATGGGATGTCTGGCAGCAGCGAACTTGTACTTTCGCTATGATTCCTATGGGATCCTCCGCCTCCAGGGTGGCGGTTTGAAAACCAGGTACGCTGGGCCGGAAAAGTGCCGAGCGTACCTGCTAGTTTTTTGATAACTAGCAAAAGTAGTCAGATTGTGCCGAACTTGTGTGCGGAACATCTGGAGTGACGTAAGAATCGATCTATGTCGGACTGAGTCCGGCGGATCGAAGTTTACGTCACAAAATTCTACTTTTGCCGGTCTCTAGCCTTTGATAACTAAGGCGAATCAGCCTCGCCACAAATACGCTGCGGAATTCCAGCGTATTTGAGGTTGACGGCTTGATAACTAGGCCCCAATATAACATTAGGAATTCTGTAGAATAATAAGATATCATTAGAAAATAGAGTTGTCGCTTTTTTGGAAGGAATAACAATGCTATACTGCTTTATATTAATGAACATATCTGGAAGAGAATTACAATATATACATATATGTACATAATACGCATCACACAACAGCAAAGCACACTTTATCTTTTTAATCAGCACATAAGAATGTTGCAAAATACAAAACAACGAAGATTTGCAAACTAGACAGGCATGTTGCTAATATGATGACATCATTCGAAGCTTCAACCATACAGATTACAGCATTAGGACTGTACCGCCCCTTTCAGCAGTTTCTCACTCATGTCAAGGTATATGTAAGGTTAATAAATATATATGTTTTAATCATATATTTTACGGTTAATAAATATATATATTTATTCAGATGTTTGGCTGGTCAGTAGAAAAAGATTCATTTTATTCAGAAAGACTGACTTCAATCATGTTTAATTCTCCCCCACTTTTTCAATTACACAGGAAACTCATAAAGATGACTGTAAAAGAGACATTCCTAGCTAAAGTGAGAACAATAGAGCATTTGGTTTAATTAAAATGTAACAACAATTTCAGAAACCATATGTGTGATTACTTGGGAATGTGAGATAAAATCTATTACCCCTCCCAATGTACCTAAGAGTCTGACTCAGGTGACAAATCTTGTGAGAAAGTAACTCTGTGCATGTCAAAGGCAAATAAACCATACTATGTGGGTGGGGCAGTGAACACCATAGCACTAAAGACAAATGCTATGGTGTAACTTTGAATTTTACTGAGAGCAGACAGATTAGCATGTACAACCCACGTAGCATAAGTAAAATTAAATACATTTTACAAAGGAAATAATACCAATAGCCCATATATATGTATATATATTAGACATGTGCAATTCGGTTAAGCCCGAATCAAAATTCGGACGAATTTGTTCGAATTCGGAGATTCGGATCGATTCGAATTTCCGAATTGCGGTAGTTCTGAATCTACCGAATAAATCCGAATTGATTCGAATTTATTCGGTAAATTCGGATGGATTCGGATGGCTGTGTATTACACTAGTATACTAGTGTAATACACAGCACATCCCACTTTACAGTGACCGAATTTCCGAAAATCCGAATCGATTCGAACCGAAACGAATGCAAACCAAATTTTTTCGAATTTTGAAAGAATCCGAATGAATCCGAAACGAATTAATTAGATTTCTTCCGAATTCAAATCGATCCGAACCGAAATTCGAATCAGTCCGAAACGATCCGAACCGAACAGTTAATAGATATATGAAAAATAGATTCAAACTGTAATAATCCCATGGTCTAAACATATATATAACATAATTTTTCTATTTTTCAGATGGAGTGCCTGCATGGGATACCTGAATCATGTCATATGATTATATACTAGATGGTTATGAAAGTTTAAATACAGCTCTGAAAACATATTAGATATATAAATGCCATAAATTTCAGAATAGTTTACAGTATTAAATTGCTTTAATATGGTATAATGCTTGGGGCACATGATATTTAATATCAAAATGATCAGAGAGGTGATACAAAATTGCCTCATCTATGATTGATATTATGAGGGGTTCATGCAAGAAATTATGACAGTTATTGCATAGCTTGAAGGAATATTTTCTTCCACTGCTAGAAATGTTTAAATGTATTGCTGTGTTGTGCTGTCTGCTGCCACCTAAGGGCCAATACCGATAGGACAGTTAATGGAATTTAACTGTTCAAAAGATGCGTTACCATGGTAAACATGCTCAACTCCGTTAAGGGCCAATCCAATCGGGTATCCCAAATACCCAATCAGAAGAGACTAGGAGGGCCACCCATTATTTATACATGATGGAAAACTAATAAAAAGTGAATGCAGGATAGAGAAAAGGACAGATTTTCTGCTGAGCTAAACTTGTAAACTGGATGCTGGCGTGAAATACCACTTTACTCAAGCAAAGCTAAACCCAAAGGCTTTTAAACAACAGATTGGCCCGCTTAGAGAATAAAGCTGAACAGCTACACAGAAGGGTAATGCCGGCCAAAAAGATATATTAAAAATGGATGTAAACCCCAAAGCCAAGATGATGGACCATTACTTAAAGTCAGCAGAAGAACCAACACAAACTCCTTCAGAACCCACACAGAACACACAGCCGTCATCGGAGATAAGTGAGACTAACACGGCAACACCTGCCACTCCTTTCAAGCAAGCGGCAATCACAAGAGAGGACCTGAAATTATTAGCTTCTACACCCTGTTCCAAATTATTATGCAAATCCTATTTCAGTGTCACAAAGATTATTTTTATTTTTTTCAGTTTAACTCATGGATGGCATTGTGTCTCAGGGCTCTTTTGATCACTGAAAACAATCTCAGACACCTGTGATAATTAGATTGCCAGGTGAGCCTAATTAAAGGAAAAACTACTACATTATTAAGCAGAGCACCATTTTCATGCAATATGGGGAAGAAAAAGGCTCTCTCTGCTGCCGAAAAGTGTGAAATAGTTCAATGCCTTGGACGAGGTATGAAAACATTAGATATTTCAAAAAAACTTAAGCGTGATCATCGCACTATTAAGAGATTTGTGGCTGATTCAGAGCACAGACGGGTTCGTGCAGATAAAGGTACATTGAGGAAGATTTCTGCCAGATCCATGCATCGGATCAAGAGAGCAGCTGCTAAAATGCCATTACATAGCAGCAAACAGATATTTGAAGCTGCTGGTGCCTCTGGAGTCCCACGGACATCAAGGTGTATAGTCCTCCAGAGTCTTGCAACTGTGCATAAACCTTCCATTCGGCCACCACTAACCAATGCTCACAAGCGGAAACAGCTGCATTGAGCAGAAAAATACATGAAGACTAATTTTCAAACAGTCCTGTTCACTGATGAGTGCCGTGCAACCCTGGATGGTCCATATGGATGGAGTAGTGGATGGTTGGTGGACAGCCACCCTGTTCCAACAAGGCTGTGACGTCAGCAAGGCGGTGGTGGAGTCAAGTTTTGGGCTGGAATCATGGGAAGAGAGATGGTCGGCCCCTTTAGGGTCCCCGAAGGTATAAAGATCACCTCCGCAAAGTATGGGGAGTTCCTGACTGACAACTTCCTTCCCTGGTACAGAAGGAAGAACTATGCTTTCCATAATAAAATCTTCATGCATGACAATGCACCATCTCATGCTGCAAAGAATACCTCTGCATCAATGGCTGCTATGGGGATAAAAGGAGAGAAAGTCATGGTGTGGCCTCCATCCTCCCCTGACCTCAATCCTATTGAGAACTTTTGGAGCATCCTCAAGCAAAAGATCTGAGAGTGGGAGGCAGTTTATATCCAAACAGCAGCTCTGGGAGGCTATTCTAACATCTTGCAAACAAATTCAAGCAGAAACTGTCCAAAAACTCACAAGTTCAATGGATGCAAGACTTGTGAAGCTGCTATCAAATAAGGGGTCCTATGTTAAAATGTAACGTGACCTGTTAAAATGTTTAAAAAGTTAAAATGTTGTTCAAAGTTTGATTGAAATAGCTTTTTGATTTCAGTAAATATGCTGCAAACATAACAAATGACAATTTTCAGTTCTTTACAACCTATAAAGTGTTTTGAAACTTACTGTGCGTAATAATTTGGAACAGTGCATTGTAAGTTTTTTATTTTGAAAAAAAAAATACTGTTATCATTAGGAGGTTTGTTCAATAAAATTTGAATTGTACTCTTAATAGTTGATAACATGAGAATTATGCTGACTGTTGTGTACATCAATTATTTAGGTAAATGAGAAAGATATAATTGGCATAATAATTTGGAACAGGGTGTAAAGAAGACATCAAATCCGCCATGGCAGATATGAGGAACATGTTCCAAGAGAGGAAAAGGGACATTAAACGAATAGATAGCAGAGTGGTCAATCTCGAAGAAAGTCATGATATTACCACTCAAGACATGCACCACCTCTCGCAGCTCATGCATAACCAAGAGGAAACTATCCAGAACTTGCAAGAAAAGGTAGAAGACCTCGACAACAGGGGGCGCAGAAATAATTTGTGAATCAGGGGCATCCCAGAGAGCATGCAACCCTCAGCCCTACCGGGGTATCTGCAGGATCTCTTCAGAACTCTTAAAGGCTCCAGTAATGCGGCAGAAGTGATAACGGAAAGGGCACATAGGGCCCTGAGGGCTAAACCTTCTCCGAAAGCCCCGCCGAGGAATGTGATTATAAAGTTCCTTAACTATCAGGAAAAAGAAAAAATTTTTACGGCATGCAAGGCAAAAACCACAGTTTACTCATGCGGGAATACCCATACAAGTATATACGGATCTCAGTCCGGCAACCTTACAGAAATGGAGGGAACTCCATTTCATTACCTCGGTCTTGAGAGAAAGAGGTATACAATACAGATGGGGGTTCCCGGTTTGCATACATGCTACAAAAGGAGACAAATTGGCCATATACAGAGGCCCAGATGACCTGGACCGCTTTTGCGAAATCCTTCAAGTGACCATCACACCACCTAAGGATCCCTTGCCACAAGATAGAAACATACCGCGGGAACCACAAAAACGGAAAGATGAAACCCGAAAAGAAACCTAAAGTCCCGCACAAAGACAGAGTCATGGACATCAATTCCCTCTTGGATGGATTGGCCCGGTCACTCTTATCAGGAACTATCTGGGAAAGACTGGGTAAAGTTGTAGAGTTATAAGTTTATGTATTTTATCTGTCAGAATGTTCAGGTTTTAAGATGTCAGTATCAATACTATTGCACCCTACTTTTTCCAATAACAATCATTACTGAAGGCTTGATAACATAGTCAGAAGTAACAATTAAAGATGTTGGCTTAATGTAATAGCTAGTTGTATAGTTACAAACAGCCTATGACGAATAGGTAATTACTGATAAGCATTAGAAGGTTACCAATGTTACGCTTAATACACCATTGCAAGCAATCTAATGGGTGGCGCGATGCATCTTCCATTTACCTACCAAGAAATGAGATCCATACGAGGGTGCTACCATAGGGGCCTCTCATACACCACGCACTAAGAACTGGATACGCACAAAAGGACTTATATATAAAGGACTGATACAGTTTTCATAGAGAATAGTTTTTTGATTGTTATGCAATAACTGTAAGAGTGTTTGGGTTTAATTAAGTTTTAGCTGAATGCACCACGAACCAACTTATTTTAAAAGGAAAACCTCAGACAAAAGGTTGGTATGGAGTTAGATAATATGCAAAGTGAGGACTGCCTTATTTACTGTTTAAATGCATGGCTAACAATAATCCAGGGCTTCCGCCCTGACCTAGCACACAGGCCTCAGTTATAAGTTTTAGGAATGTTGATTTTGATCTGTTTAGTACATGTGTATCACGGGTAAAAAAAACATGTGGCCTAATACCATCCTTATACACACTGATGATAGCTACATTACACAACCAATGGGAAATAGTGTGGATCAGCATGTACATACACAACCCAGGGAGATGGAGCGACGGTTACAAATGAGAAGATATGATAAGACATTTACATAAAAGCGATATCAGGATAACAAACTACATTCCATACTCTAGGCACCTGCGTGAACGGAACACAGATCTGAATATAGGGACATATACAACACTTAACGGATGCAAGCTTGTAGAGGACTTCCACTTGCCTTGCCCCATAAGTTTTAGAATAAGCATAGAGTGATGCTGAGCACCCTCTAGACATCCTGGGACAACTAGCAACTTAGGTAATTACAGTCAGGGTAGACAGGTCTAACACATCTCAGGGCTACAGTTTGTCAGAAGATTGGCCTGGGGACAGGGGATAACACCCTCTAACTCAACGTAGAGTCCTGAGATACTACGTGATTCACAGAACACAAAGAGCACTAACTGCTTCATCGGCAACACTGCACTCGCGGTACTGGGGTTGACACTCCTCACACTTCACTGAATCCCATTCTTACTAGATAACACTGCACTGAGACCAAGACCACCTTCAGGTCACGAAATGCATAACACGGTAGATATAGAGATGGGGAGAGACCAAAATAGAGCGCACAAACTGCGCCTCATCACTATTAATGCTAAGGGCCTCAATAGCCCGGCAAAGAGATCCATCGCCTTTAATGACTTGAGAAAGCAAAAAGGCGATATATTATTTGTACAGGATACTCATTTCAAGAAGGGGAGGGAGCCGAGGGTATTAAGCCCCAGATACCAAACAAAATTTCTAGCCTCAGGCCCTACAAAGACAGGGGGGGTGGGAATCCTTATCAACAGCAACATACAATTCCAGGCCACTCATGTAGAGAAGGACAAGGGAGGATGATATCTCATAGTAGTGGGTCTCTTGTATAATAGATATGTAACATTAGCAAACATATATTTACCCAATCAGCAGCAACACATAACCTTGAAGACAGTAACACAAAAACTCCTGGAAATAGGTAAAGGGGAAATGATAGTGGGAGGAGACCTCAACACACCTTTAGACCCAAAAATAGACACTTCCAGTGGATCATCTAATGTCCCAAAAAAAGTTATAAAATCAATAGCAGCACAGGTACAGCAGCTACTACTCCGAGACACGTGGCGGGTACAGCACCCAAAAGAAAGAAATTATACATTCTATTCGCATCCGCACCATTTATATTCTAGAATCGATATTATAATGGCGGATCCAGCAATGCTCTCACAAATCACTTACACAGATATACTGCCTATCTCGTGGTCAGACCACGCGCCTATGGTATGCGAATTTGAATGGCAAGAGAAACCATTTCTCCCATATCTCTGGTGACTAGATGAGAATTTACTGAACAACCCGATAACTGTAATGGAAATAACAAAAGAACTGACAGAGTACTTCAAAATTAATAAAACAGATCAGAGCAAACCTTCCATGATATGGGAGGCGCACAAAGCTGTTATACGAGGTGTATTGATTAAAATTAAGACACAACAGACTAAACAAACCAGACAATATTATAACTTGCTGAAAGCACAACTCGCATATTGGGAAGGGGAACACAAAATAGACACAACCGCCATAAATGTATACACCACTCTACAAAAGGTTAGAACTGAATTACAAAACTTACAAATTAAAGAGGCTCAAACGAAAGCACTTCACTTAAAACAGCATTAATTTGAATACAATAACAAACCTGGGGCCTCACTAGCAAAAGCGCTTAAGCGAAAACAGTACAGGGCTTACGTCACAGGGCTTATAGACAAACAGGGCAAAAAACACGACAACAGCAAGGGTATTGCGGAGACATTGAGACAATACTACTCAGCATTATACAATTTAAAAGGACACGCACAGCCATCTGACTTGAACTCAGAAACTAGGGACGCAGACCATGAGTTGGAATCCTATATAGGAGACATAGAAATCCCCCAAATCAGTGCAGAAGAGGCAGAAAGACTAGAAGCATGCATAACAACAGTAGAAATTTTAAATGCGATAAAAGATACACTCGCGGGAAAAAGCCCGGGACCAGGCGGTTTTGGCATAGCTTACTACAAAAAATTCGGACAGCTACTGGCCCCTCACCTAGCAGACACATATAACACACTACATAAAGACAGAGGGTTCTCGCAGAACCTTCTGGAGGCACATATCACCGTCCTTCCCAAGCCGGGAAAGACCCCAGACAGACCCGAAAATTTTCGCCCCATTTCCCTACTCAACTCGGACGTAAAAATCTATGCGAAGATACTGGCAATAAGAATTAATAGGGTTCTCCCAGGGTTAATTAATTCGGACCAGGTGGGGTTTGTACCGGGCAGGGAGGCAAGGGACAATACCTTGAAAGTGCTGCAGTTAATACAACACGCTAAGCTGGAACATATTCCAATGACACTAACATCAATGGACGCAGAGAAAGCCTTTGACAGGGTGAACTGGACGTTTTTGCAGTTCGCCTTGTCAAAGATGGGTTTCAGAACACATTTTCTCAAAATTATATTTTCACTATATACCGCCCCGACAGCTAGGATCAAAGTTAACGGCCTCTTGTCCGTGAGCTTTGAAATCACAAATGGGACCCGGCAGGGCTGCCCCCTTTCCCCGATATTGTTCGCAATATCGATAGAAATCTTAGCCTTAAAGATCCGTGCGGATCCTCGAGTTTCAGGAATTAAATTGGATAACACAAAGCACAAGATAGCTATGTATGCAGACGACATTCTGTTAACCCTAACAAACTCCAGGAAATAACTAATAAGGACATTAATAAAATAATTCTAACGAACAAGAGGTAGTATTTATTAAAGTACTGGTAGCGTTCTATACTTAGACTATGTTAAACACATATGGTATCCCTAAATAGGATGATGACTTTCTATAATATGGAGGTGTGCATATTACCTTGTTACTAAAATCAAGTGACATTTTTTGTTTTTTTGTTTTTGTTTGTTAAAAGATATGTTGACTCATGAGCTAAAGTATTTTTTGATTGGTTCACTGTTTGGCCAATTGGAGGAAGGAAGGCCCTAGAAAAAGGGCGCGTGGTTTTAACTTTTTATCAGCATAGAGTACGGCTGCAAAGCCGAAACATGTCAGCTGCTTTTTTCCTTCTCTCCAACTAGACCAACCAGCTGCTGTCTAGCCTATCATTATTTTCTATGCATACAAAGTTTTTACTTTGTGAAGCAAGCATTGGAACTTTTATTTGTAGCTATTTATGCGTGAATAAAAGCTACCTTTTCCATCTACTGGTGCTCCTGACCTATCATTTATCACAGCACCAAGAGATAGGCCCAGGGGTAGAGGTAACTTGTACAATCAGGTAGATATGCTTTTTACCCAGTTAAATCGGTTGAGCAAACAATTCGCTAATATGAGTCAACCTTCTACGGCTCAGCAACCAACCAATACTTTTTTAGGGGTACAGCCAGTAGTCCGCAGTGGACCACAGGCATAGTCATAAATACTGCAGTATCACCTAAAAGGGAGGGGAGAGATATACAATATGTAATAATAAATATCAAAAATGATACTAATCATATTATCTCCCCACAGACCGGAAACGGACGATTTAGCTGTGATGACGAGCAACCTCGGCCTGAAAGCATTAACCAATCTTTCCCTTTGCAGTGTTCTCTTAACCTTATTTCCACAGATGCAGTACACAAGAATCCAGCCGACCCTGTCATAAAGGAGACTGGTAGGTATGAAGTTTCCTCTGCACAGGAAAACATGGCGGATTCAGGTAACACGTGGCGAAGCCCACAGATGTACAATAATGCAAATTTTATGTGTGAAATGGTAGAAACTGCGGGAAGATATTATGTATAAGCTGAGCTGCAAGATTCAGTCTCCAACCATGGGATTAATTGATACTGGATCTCAGGCAACTATTTTATCCCACAGGTACTACACACAGCTAAATGAGCTAACGCCCCACAAACCTAAAATAAAAGAATTTGATGGTTCTCTAATAGGTGTTGCGGGTGATTCCCTAAAAGTCTACGGCACGGCCTGGTTAAAATTTAAATTGGGGAACAGGGTCATAACAAAAACAAAGGAAAGTTCACTCA
Source organism: Bombina bombina (assembly GCF_027579735.1). NCBI lineage: Eukaryota > Metazoa > Chordata > Amphibia > Anura > Bombinatoridae > Bombina > Bombina bombina. Next base: position 246,380,501 of record NC_069501.1, read on the forward strand.
GACACTCAAGTAAAATGCTCGTCTGTAATAAACGTAATTATATTCCAGCAGTCAGTGTGAATAGCAAATGTAAAAATATTTTAACCTCTCAAGTTCATATAACAATTGCAATTTACACACCTTGAAATCAGTAAAAATAGCGCACCTTTGGTGGATATACACAATTTCCAATGCATCCGTGTATATCTATTAGTCACTTTATTTTCTGATATTACTTTGTTTAAACAGCCTCTCCACATGCTTACATTCCATCTTAGCAATGCCTTCAGAACCCCTAAGTTATCAACCATGCCAATAACATATAAGTAATAACAAGTATTCTCACCACGATACTGCTTGTAATTCGGTCGCTCCCAGATCCCAGTCTGTCCACACTTCGCGGTTGAGCAAATTAGGTAAGTGAAAAGCCAAGCTTTTTATCCGTTACAAACTTGTAGTTTTGCTGCTCCCAGACTCTGGTCTGTCCACACTACGTGGCTGAGCGTTCCTCCCGATTCACGTGGTACTGATGACGTCGCCTGTAATCACGCCTCTTCGTTGCATATGCACAGGTTGCTTAGGGGTTCTCACGGAACTCGGGTCCGGCTATTTTGTTGAAGTGGAATCCCAAGAGGTAGCAATAATAATAACAGGCAAGTTGTAGATAATACATGCGCTCCTTCAAGGGTGTAAATAAGTGCTGCTGGAAAAAAGACGGCACTGCAGGATGTTTACTGGTTTTTTTGGCAAAATTGTTTAAGAAAGTCCATAAAGAAAGATTTCCAGTAAACAAAGTAAAAAACTAAACTTTATTGTAAATAATTTAAAAGGTGATGGGACAAAATTCCCCTTATCTGACAAAGACTAACATGTTTCGGCGTGAGCCGTACTCATAGTCCTTAAAAACTCAATTAATGCACACATTTAAAAAGCCCTCACTGGGCTCTGATTGGTCAAAAATAATTGCATAGTTTTTACACTTAAAGGTACAGGGGATACAATGTAATTTCAATAAATAGTTGATTTGATCTATTACAAAGTGATATATATATAAGAACCGTTTAAATGCCATAATCCAACAATTAGAATTTTATTATTAGCTATCCAGAATGTTGTAATTTTACGCATGATTTATTTGCATAAATTTCTTAAAAGTTAAGATCAATTTATTACCCAAATTTCAAATTTACACTTTGGAATTTTTTTGATGATTTTGAATTTTTTTGATGTTTATATATATATACTGTTGTTTAAGAACTCACTGAAATAACTTATCTCTTTGCAGTCTTCTAGGGATATATGTTACTTATCCTAATATTAATCTTATTATATCAATGTGAGAGAACAGGAACGTTTTAAATGTAGGCAATGTAACTAGGTTATTTGTAGATAAGAGACTCTGATCAATGGAGGAACTTTGTTGAGTGGAGGGTTAACAATAATAATTAAGGAATATATGCACATTGAGATTTAATTATTTTCTAAACTGTTCTATAGAAAATAATCCCAACTGGGCAAATCAAGGCAGTCAATTCCAATAATTAATAAAATCATATTCAGAATTCAGGCCAAAAGGTAATTTGGTCCGAAGTCTGAATATCCAATACATCTCTTGGCGGGACAGTATTTGGAATTTGTACCCCCTCTCTTATGGGGTTTGACCTTCTCTATGATTGTCCGTCTTAGGTAATCACAATTTTTATCATGTTCTTTGACAAAATAATCCACTAGGGGTGTACTGATTTTTCCCACATTTATGGTGGATAGATGTTCGCGAATACGAGACCTTACCTCCCTAGTGGTCAACCCTATGTACTGCAAATTGCAATGAGAGCCCCACAGCAAATAAATACAATATGTTGTTCGGCAATTCAGGCATTCTGTTATATTGAAAGTCTCTCCCGTAACTGAGGAGCTGAAGGAAGTACCTACTTGGACATGCTCACATGCCTTACAATTTGAGTACCCACATCTGAATATTCCTGTGTGTCTTAGTCATGAGGAGGGTTCTAAGTTAGGTGCTGTTTTTCTCAAATGTTGTTTCACCTTCTCAATTGAGAAAAACAGCACCTAACTCGGTTACGGGAGAGACTTTCAATATAACAGAATGCCTGAATTGCCGAGCAACATATTGTATTTATTTGCTGTGGTGCTCTCATTGCAATTTGCAGTACATAGGGTTGACCACTAGGGAGGTAAGGTCTCGTATTCGTGAACATCTATCCACCATAAATGTGGGAAAAATCAGTACACCCCTAGTGGATCATTTTGTCAAAGAACATGATAAAAATTGTGATTACCTCAGATGGACAATCATACGGCTAGATTTGGAGTTCGGCGGTAGATGGGTTGCTAACGCCACGCGTGTTTTATGTCTAACGCACGTCATTGTTTGACTCTGGTATTTAGAGTTCAAAACAGACCATCTAACGATGCTCCTGTCACACGCGTAATACTGCCCGCGTAAGACAGTCTCCCATAGAGATCAATGGGAAAGCAAAAAAATAGCTTTTTTCACCTAACACTCGATCTCGCGAGAATACGCACAGCTCGGTCATATGACGCATACCACATCATGCACAACAATAACACGCCGCAAATGTCACAACAACAATCAATCAACAAAGCACACAAGCATTACACATTCACAAGCGGGGGGATTTTTAATAAAATTTAATACGGGGAATACGCATATACTTTAAGATGCGGAAATTCGCAAAATAACAACAAGGAATAAAAATATATACATACACTAGAAAAATAATCGCATTCAATATAACTATATATTAGGACAAACATACATATACAACACTTCACTAATACCACACCATCGCAAATTCACATTTAAAAAGAATACTATTGGACAATGTTAGAGAAAACGACCACTATGACATCATCACATTCTACACATTCCACAAATACTAACTCAAAATGAGCATGCACAAATTCACACAACTAATACACATTGCACTAATAGTAATTGCTAATAAAGCACACCTGAACACAATTTACAACGGAAATTGGTACATCATTAAAAATTTACACAGGGTATATAAGCACCACACAAGCAGGGCTTCTTTGACTGTGTTGCTGGTGGGTCTTTGGAGATTGGAGGTTTAAGATTAGAGAGTTGGTGCATTATTGTGAGTGAGTTAGTGTTAGCGTGAGAGAGTCAGTTGTTAGTGTTATCGTGAGTGAGTTAGTGGGAGTGGGAGAGAGTCTGTTAGTGGGAGTGGGAGTGGGAGTTGTTAGTGGGAGCGTAAGTTAGTGGTAGTTAGTGAGAGTTAGTGGGAGTGTTTGTTAGTGAGAATTAGTGGTAGTGTGTTAGTGAGAATTAGTAGTAGTGTGAGTTAGCGAGCGAGTGATTTTTCTGTACACGTAACACATTTACACGCAAACACATTCAATACATACATACACTTATCAATAACACTACATACACTCCATACCCCCTCATACTACACTCCATACCCCATTCCCTGTAGTCCCATTCCCTTTCATCCCATTTACTCTTATCCCATACCCCATATCCATCCCATACCCATCCCCTAGTTACATTTAGTTTACATATCCTCCGTTTAGTCTTCTTCTTCTTTTGGTTTATTTAAATACTCCTTACCCTCTTTGTTTTTTTACATCCCTCTCACACTTTCAGCACTTTTTTTGTCTTTTTAGTTCTTTATTTTGACCCCCTTTCATTTAATCACACTCACTTTTTGTTTGATTATTTGGGGTTTAGTTTAGGGAACAGATGGAGGCCAGGCAGGGGAGAGATAGAGGGGGGAGGAGAGGGAGGGGGAGAGGAACAGGGCAGGAAGGGGGGCAGGAAGGGGGGCAGGAAGCGGGGGTGGAAGCGGTGGGTGGACCCAGCCACTTGGTTCAAGATGAACAAGTGGCTGGGCCCAGTGGCGGACAGAGTAGGGCTTCACAGTCCGGGAAACAGAGGGCATCGTCACAGGGGAAGGCCAAGGCGACTAGGGAGGCGAGGTTTTCGATGGAGGAGAAGGAGGCCCTCATAGAGGCCTATATGGCCAGGTATAGGAGGCTACAGCACCAGAAGACTACCCCGACTGACAAGAGGAGGCTCTGGAATGAGATAAGAAATGCAGTCAATGCAGTGGGTGGCCGGAACAGAGATCTTGATTCGATAAAACTTCGCTACCGGGACTGTAAGATGGATCTCAAGAAAAAGTTAAGCCTGGAGGCCCGACATGCCGCAGGAACCGGTGGCGGACCTGCCCTGGAAATAGAGTACTGCCGATGGGAGGAAATGTTGCGGCCCAGCATCTCCGAGGTAGAAATAGTCGGTATCGGAGGAATTGATACCGGGAACCTGCCACTCTCATCTGACGGTAAGCTCATTGAACAATAATTTCACATACGAATGTATTTCAAGGGACACTATACGCAAACCTTTACTTTCATGATTGAGGTAGCGAATACAATTTGACAAAACATTCAAATGTACTTATATTACCTAATTTGAATCATTCTTGAGATATATTTTAATTAAGAAATAGCCATGCACACGGTGAAACAATCACAGGAGGCAGCTATATTCAGCTAACAATCTGCATCTTATAAGCATATTTAGATATGCTTTTCAGCAAAGAATATCCAGAGAATGAAGCTAATTAGATAAGAAAAGTACATTAGAAAGTTGATAATAAATGTATGCTTCTAAATCATGAAAGATAAAACATTGGGTTTCATGTCCCTTTAAGGATCAGATTAATGCTATAACGTTATTTACACGCATTCACAATTACTTTGCGGTTACATCAGTATCTAGGCTATAGGTTAGGTGTGCATTTAAACAGACTGAAAACAAACGCGAAAACATTCAGATTGACCAGAGACATCACAAACACGGTTTTGAAAAAGCGGAAATCGTATTGATTGTTTGTTAGATTTCAAAGTGGATTAATGATTCTGCATTTGTAATTGTATCGTAAGCTAAGTCATTTAAAGCTTGATTTGCAAATATGCTAATATATACATTTTTTTTTTTTTTTTTTAATATACAGAGTCTGGGGAGGAGGCAGCACAAGAAACACAGCCTCATCTATCTCCCCGGGATGAGAGTGGTGGGGAGGAATTTCCACTTCTGAGGGAAGAGGCCCCCCGTGACGAAGAGCGCACGGAAGCTGATGAAGAGGCCCCGGAAGCAGAGGAGGAGCCCGTGGAACCAGAGGACCCTCAAGGACCCGCACACCGCCGTGCACGGGCACCCCGCCGTGCACGGGTACCCCGCCAAGCACAACAAGAGGAAATAGCGGAGGTGCGGGTTCTACTGGACTACATAGACCAGATGCGTAACTCCCGGATACAAAATATCGAAGGCCGCACTCGAATTCTTGATGGACAAAATCAAATAATTGAAGGACAAAACCAAATAATAAACATACTCAATAGAATCGAACAAGGCCAAAACAGAATCTTTAATCTGCACCAAGAGATGTTCAATTTTTTCCGGGAGGCGCATGCTGGTCTACCTCCTGGTCCGCCTCCTGCTGCTGGGCCTCCTGCTGCTGGGCCTCTTGCTGCTGGGCCTCCTGCTGCTGGGCCATCTCCTCCTGCCGGCCCATCTACTCCTGCCGGGCCATCTACTCCTGCCGGGCCATCTACTCCTGCCGGGCCATCTACTTCTGCCGGGCCATCTACTCCTCTTCAGCCATCTCATCCTCTTCAGCCATCTCCTCCTCTTCAGCCATCTTCTCCTCCTCAGCCATCTTCTCCTCCTCAGCCATCTTCTCCTCCTCACCTTGGTCGTCCCAGTACTCTTCCTTCCACTCTTCCCACAACATCTCCAAGGAGAACTCTTCGGAGTCGGCAGTTGCCCCTCCCAGAGCCTCAGCCCCGTGGGAAGAGGGGAAGGAAGAGGAAGTAAGTATTTATTTTCATCTTTAATGTTTTTTTTATTTAATGTGTAATGGATAGGTATGTGATGATGTGGTTTTCATACACTTGTGGACCACACTCTGTATATAATCTACTTCTATGGGACCGGGTCAATGGAGGAAGATTGTTTGCAGAGTGTGGGTTATAAGTGTGTGAAAACCACTTCATCACATACCTATCCTTGTTCATGATATTGATTGGTTTCTGTGATGTGATGTCCAAACTGTTTCCCGAATCGCAAACAAAATTACCATTACAATTATCCATGATGGCATATTACTGTTTGAATGCCAATAACACAGCTTAAAGGGACAGTCAGAAAATTATTGATTACAAAGAAAACACTGTATTACGCATTATCAAGTTGGAAACAACAAAACATGGAGAAATACGTGTGACTTATGTGCTTAACCTTGTATCTATGACTAGGAAAAATGACCACTTATTTGTTGTTCTGACATAACAACCTTTTAGATATCAATGATCAATACATGGTAAATAATATGCTGTATGAGCACAAGGTTTTACATATACAAATGCTATCCAAATGCCCTCTAGTGGTAAAATTGTATAATGATTACATGCACTCTTCAAGCTCGAAGAAATGAGCACACGAACCTCATAGGTTTAGCTAGCAAATTTAAATAAACAAAGACAAATGATTAATTGGTGAGAAACCTTTGATATCATTGATATTACAAAATTGACTTTTAGAATAATGCAAAACATGATTTGTTTTCTAAACTGTCCCTTTAACAAAATTACATATGCTAACACATATTTGAAGCTTGTTGGTATATCTACATGTACTTGGTCAAAAATTAAATATTGAAATCAGATTTATAATGACGTGTTAAATAAAGTATATTTTCTTAAAGAGACATTATTGTGGGTTTTTTTTTTAGAAAGACATTTGTTTGAACAATGAATATGGTTTAAAGTCCTTTTAGGAGTGGGGGGTGAAAATATTCTAACAATAATATATTTGAAGATTAAACAATGTGGAACTCATACATGATACAAAAATCAACATTTGCATTAAAGGGACAGTATACTATATTTTTAACAGAACTGTATGTAATAGACACTACTACAAACAACAAGATTAACATATACTGATATCAATATTACAAAGCTTCAAACACTTTCAAAGAAAATCGGGTTAGCTCTATTGAAAATATAGATGAACCCCCATTACAACCGTAAAACAAGACAATACCCCATCATTAACATATGAAAAGACCCTTTACACAAACAGGAGAAAGCTGGAGATGGTACTCACATGAAACTCAGAGGCTGGGCGAGGAGTCTGAAAATTAATTACATTTTCTTTGAACAGAAGCAAAATGAAACGTGTATTTGTTAAACAATGGACTATCTAACTAGAGACAAAATAAAAAGTTTTGATTTATAATGTGAGTGTCTAATGAACCTTTAATAAAATATACAACGAAATTACATTTAGAAGAAGTCGGCATCATATATTTAGCATATGATAAAGCTAAATGCATATTGATTACTTTATTCTAACACAATAGCGCATATTTATTAATTAGATATCTTTAACATTAAAAACAACAGTCATTTTTATGAAAAAGGAACATATTGTTGACAAACATATTAAACAACATGGACTATAGAGATTTGCACTTGCCTCGAAATATCATATGCATGAAAACATTTTGCTTTCGTTCGTTTATTCAACCAGACATCCAGCAAAAGAGAATGTGGTGTTCTTTATCAGCTACGGGTCAACAATGTAACATGATGCAAATAATACATATTCGCAAGGTTTTTAAAATTGGCTGCAGTCACAAACGTGTTTAACGTGCACAAACAAATATTGCGGGACTACGTAATCCAATCATACGTTTTTTTACCTTTGCATGTGACGTCTTAACATGGCGCTTCCTTGATCACGTAAGAATGCCATCCAATAAAAGGCACATTCTTGATCACGTAAGAACGCCCAAAAAAAAAGGCGCATCCTTGATCGCGTCAAAACGCCATCCAATAAAAGGCACATTCTTGATCACGTAAGAACGTCAGTCAATACAAGGAATCCTTGGACAGCCTGGCAGGTGACGTTTTAAGCAACATGGCGCATCCGAGATAGCTGAAAAACCGCAGCCAATACAAGGACTCAGTTGACAGCTTGGCATATCACTAAAAAACGTATTTATATTTTAGGAACTAGTATGTGTCTAGATTGCTATCTAGGAATGTCACCAAATCATGAATCATCTTTTCGGACTTGACTGTCCTTTGAACTATAGCTATGGTGTATATCTTTAACATTTAAAAGATACACATGAGAAATACATATGCCATTGATGTTTTAAGATATGTTTTGATTGTTTTGGAATAACAATAATGATACATGGATTGATTAAACGTGTCATTTATTCAAGTTTAAATATGGTCAGCCTACCTATAGCCATATATGGGAGTAGAATTATTTTGTTAACATATTTTATAAAAAATATTCATCATCTAAAATATTTGCATTACACACAGAGATTTTTTTGGTTACACTTTTACAATAAGATAGAATAGAAAATGAAATACATGTGCTGTCAACATTACAATAAGATTGTTTATTAATAAGATTATATGTCCTTGTTCATGTTAAAAGGACAAAAACGCTTTAGAAATGGAAATACATTCATTAACAATTGTGCTCACCATCCCTTAAAGGGACATTATTTTGTTTTTAAAAAGAGGATACACATAGACAATACTATTTCAATAAAATGAACACTTTACAGGGATTATATAATTGTATCAATCCTCAGATCATTTGTTAAAGGTGCATCAATTCATGCAGAGTTTCTAAATACACACATGGATGTGAAAATTGAAATATACATATATACACAAATAAAAATCTATATATACATATATAAAACAATTACTATGCTAATCATAATCATGCAATGATAAAGCTAAGAGAAAAATATATAAAGACAAATAATAAGATTACATTGGAGATGTTAATCTTAAAGTCATTTACAATTGTCTTACATATATGATTTTTTTATAAAAAAATATTTTTGGTAGGTCCCTTTAAGGATCAACAAGATAAACTAGAGCTTTAAAAAAATAACATGAAGAATGAGGACAAAGAATCGTGCAATGACATGTCTTTTATTAGTATGTAAGAAAACATCAACAACGTTTAGAAATAATCTTGTAAAAATAAGGAATATTTGAGCCATATGACAAGGTAACAGAGTGCATCACAGTCCATGAAGAGAGTTGCCAAGGGCCACCATAGCCCCATTGGAGACATATGACAAGGTAACACAGTGCATCACAGTCCATGAAGAGAGTTGCCAAGGGCCACCATAGCCCCATTGGAGACATATGACAAGGTAAAAGAGTGCATCACAGTCCATGAAGAGAGTTGCCAAGGGCCACCATAGCCCCATTGGAGACATATGACAAGGTAAAAGAGTGCATCACAGTCCATGAAGAGAGTTGCCAAGGGCCACCATAGCCCCATTGGAGACATATGACAAGGTAAAAGAGTGCATCACAGTCCATGAAGAGAGTTACCAAGGGCCACCATAGCCCCATTGGAGACATATGACAAGGTAACACAGTGCATCACAGTCCATGAAGAGAGTTGCCAAGGGCCACCATAGCCCCATTGGAGACATATGACAAGGTAACACAGTGCATCACAGTCCATGAAGAGAGTTGCCAAGGGCCACCATAGCCCCATTGGAGACATATGACAAGGTAACACAGTGCATCACAGTCCATGAAGAGAGTTGCCAAGGGCCACCATAGCCCCATTGGAGACATATGACAAGGTAACACAGTGCATCACAGTCCATGAAGAGAGTTGCCAAGGGCCACCATAGCCCCATTGGAGACATATGACAAGGTAAAAGAGTGCATCACAGTCCATGAAGAGAGTTACCAAGGGCCACCATAGCCCCATTGGAGACATATGACAAGGTAACACAGTGCATCACAGTCCATGAAGAGAGTTGCCAAGGGCCACCATAGCCCCATTGGAGACATATGACAAGGTAACACAGTGCATCACAGTCCATGAAGAGAGTTGCCAAGGGCCACCATAGCCCCATTGGAGACATATGACAAGGTAACACAGTGCATCACAGTCCATGAAGAGAGTTGCCAAGGGCCACCATAGCCCCATTGGAGACATATGACAAGGTAAAAGAGTGCAACAGGCACAACAATAAACTTTTAAAAAGGCCAAATGGCAACAATAAAAAAAAACATCAACATGTGGACGGAGGATTCTTATCTGCCACCTTGGAGCATCTCCAGATCCTCCACTTACTGGTCATCCTCTTCATCGTCCTGTGCATGTCCAGCTCCAGATTCAGGCCTTGAACTTAATCGCATAATTTCACGCAGAGTCAAGTCCTGAACCCGAAGCTGGGCCTGCATGGTGTCGTTCATCCCTCTCAGGACAGCTGCGTTCCTCAACACGGCCTGCTCTACTCTTGCTATACCTTCTAGCATGCGCCATGCTGAGTCACAGCCTAAAATAAAGAATAAATTAAATATTAATGATAATTACACAATAGACGAAAAAAATAGAAAAGATACATTGTCATCATAAAGACAAATCATTATTTACATCAATTAGTTTAAATGTATTCTTTACACATGAATTATGTTATTCAGACAGACCGAAATCATTAAAGGGACAGTTTACTCAAACATGTTGTCCCCTTTAATTGGTTTTAGATGATCCACTTATACAGCTTGAGTGTATAAAATCTTGTTAAAGGATTTACATTGTACTTACATTAGCAATTTAAATATTTTAATTATACTGTGGTAGGCACACCTATCCTTAAACATTTTGGCATTGAGGACAAGCTGTGTAAACATAGCAACCTGAAGAAATTACATTCCCACTGGGTTAGACAAGAGATAATGTATAAACATTTGTACATTAATTGTTGGATCCAAGTAGTGGTGATTGGTATATGTAGTGATATCCAATTAAAGGAACACTGAACCTAAATATTTAATTGACTGATTCAGATAGAGCATGACATTACAAATATTTAAAAATTACACAGATTCTTTAAATGTTTGAATTCTATAGCTAGATTTTGAATGCAAGAATGTCGGTTTTTAGGGCAGGCCATATTTGTTTATCAACTTTGTTTGTCCCTGCTGGTTGATGGATACATTCATCCAACAATAAAGAAATGATGTCCACAATTATTTTATTTTTTAAAATAATTATAGGCATTTCTTTGTTTCAATAAATATATCAAGAGAATGAAGAATAATTCATAAGAGTAGTAAATTATAAATTTGATTAACATTGCATGCTCTATTTGAATCACAATAGAAAATATTTTCCTTCAGTGTACCTTTAAGTATCTTATAATGTTGATTTTGAATGATACTTACAGCTGTGCCTGGGAAGGACAATCCGACACTCAGGACAATGAAGGTTGAGACAGGGGGGAGGGATGGGATTGGGTTGGGGAGGGATGGGATTGGCTTGGGGAGGGATGAGCTGATGCTCAGGGGTAGGCCGTACAGCTGGGGAGTGGGGAGTTGGGGTCTGGGCAGCTGTACGGGCCATAATACGGGGAGAGCGGCGAAGGGGGTTGTAGGGGCGTTTTTTGGGAGGGGCAGGAAATGATAAATGGGAAGGGCCGGCAGGGGTCTGGGCATGGGCAGGAGTCTGGGCATGGGCAGTGGTCTGGGCATGGGCAGGGGTCTGGGTCTGGGCATGGGCAGGGGTCTGGGCATGAGCAGGGGTCTGGGCATGGGCAGGGGTCTGTGACTGGTCAGGGGACTGGGCAGGGGCGGAAACCAGATGACCAGAAGTGGTGGATCCATCTGAAAATTTAATAAATATATATTAACATCTCATACATCATGAAATCAAATCAACGCATTTCAAATTGATTATGTTTTCAATATACTTAGAAGTGTGTTTGAATTTGTAAACAATTATGAAATGAGGATATGGTATGCATATAGGCACTCAGATGAATATCAATTACTGTCTGTACAATTATAACATTATTATTGTGTTTTGGCCTGGAATATGCATGTGACATAATGATGGCATGAATTATACATTTTTTAAATAAAAAATATTTTCATGCTGCCTGATATAGAAAGGTGGCAGTAGTGTATTTGAACAGACAAATAATATTCCTTTCTAAAGTGCAAAAGCTGTAGACTTTGAATGTCTTCAATGAAATGATTTCAAATAAAGCAACATGTTGGAAACATGATAGATATATTTCACATACCATTAGACTCCAAGGCAGCCTCTTCCTCCTCCGTCACATATGTTAAATCAATCTCTGTAAAACATAACATGTTGTGTACACGTTAAGAACAGATATTATAACATATGTTACTGTTGTTCCAAGACACACATCAATGTTGCATTAAAGATATACACACCCAAAGTTATGATTTACATCATTTTGATGGAGCATACAAATTACATTAGATTTGTTATTCTCAATGATTCATATTTTCGATGTATTGTTTGTATTAATTTAAAAATCATAAAAGCATAGTACATAGAACATTTAAGATTTCTCATGTGTGTATCACTTGATGACTGTTGTCAAAAATGAACATGGAAACAAACATATGCTATACATCTTCTGAATAACAAATGTGTAGACTAATAAAGTTTTAATTATTAATCTTTCAATATTAAAAGAAAATTAATATATAATCAGAAGAGAAAATTATATGTTTGTTTCAAATGTTATGCTTCATCAGAATCATGCTCATAATATTGATTACCAATACACCTTCAATGACATATAAATGAGTCAATGGACTTACCAGGAGACCGCAAAGGCGGCTCTATGTCACTGCTGGATTCCTGTGGGCTCACCACACCAACTCTCTCTATGAATGATATAGATATATATTAGGAAACACATTTGGGATATCACTAAATCACATCTGTATCGAATTTTAAGATTAATCAACTTGAAAATGTGAAGAATAGAGCAGTCATTAAACCAGAAAATGCTTGATTGAATCAAGGGGATTCTGTTAAAAATGATGTATTGAACATATGTTTAATTTCAGACTATATTAAACATCAAACTCATCTCATACGATGCTATTGCATATCTAAATATACCCATTGATCAATGTTCTTAAAAGAATACACACAAACCACATTTTGAAGAACAGCTGTTGACAAATCTAAACAAACACATGTGGCACATCGAGCCATTTGTGCAATGTACAGTAATCTTGTTTAGGACACAACACATATTTATCACAATACAAAACCAAATTGATTAGTACAAATATGTAATCATGGTGCTGTTAGAGTATGCTGATATCTATAAAGTAACTCCAACAGTGAATATGTGAATTATATATCAATATTGTTTAATCCAAAGAATGTAAAGATGAATGAATCTATTGTTTATTAAAGGGACACTGACATGATTAATTTAAATAATTGATTTCTCTGTTCAAACTGTTCAAAATGATTTAACATTGACTCCTATTATAATTTAAATGTTGCTACATTTTAATCTTAAAGGCAGATAAGCAATATTGTATTCAATAAATATTGTTTGTTGAAGGTATCCACCAATCATCTATAAAAACCCAGGTTGTTCAACCAAAATTGAGATGCAGATAAACGTACATTCTTGATTTTAAAATACATTTAGCAATAGAATATTTCACATATGATGATAGTATTATATTTAAATGTTTATTAATATTGCATACTCTATCTGAATGACAACATTAATAATTGTAGATCAGTATCCCTTTAATATAAAATTATATTGATTTGACAATGTTGGTGTTAATGAATTCTCTACTCCATATGTTGATGTAATGAATGGGATTGAGCATGCAATTCAAATCTAATATGTTATTTAAGGATATCCGAAGAATTATTTAATTTTCATCTATTAAAGGGACATTACATATAAATATTGAACAATGTGGATTTAGTATGTAATGTTCTGCCCATGTTTCTAAGACAAATGTCAATTAAAATGAGACATACCATACTGTGACAAGCCCTGCCTTAAGGATCCAGCAGCAACATCCATATCTGTAATATATTAAATGAGGACTGCATATCATTAATACAAATCATGCCATGTTTAAAATCTTTACATTATTAGCAAATCAATTTAAAACTATTAATCCTTTGGTAGTCCCATGAGTTAATTGTTTCCTCAATTCAATTCATGATAAATATATCCTGTACTCTTATTTTCAATCAGTTGTGTTGTTTACTGTAGCTTTAATTATTTTTTGGTGTTATTTCATTCTCATCAATTGATGGGCATATGTTATAATTTATTTGGATTCTTCTTTTTTTATTATGTATAATATTGAAAATAAGAATACTGTATTCTTCACATATATCATAATTCACATTTCATTTTGACCAACATGTATAAAGCAATGCCACTTACAGCAAAGCCATGTTAACGTGTATGCGCAATTCCATTTTCGCGATCATTGCGCAATGATTCAAAGCGGAATTACGCATCCGTCATTTGACCAACATGTATAAAGCAATGCCACTTAAAGCAAAGCCATGTTAACGTGTATGCGCAATTCCATTTTCGCGATCATTGCGCAATGATTCCAAGCGGAATTACGCATCCGTCATTTGACCAACATGTATAAAGCAATGCCACTTACAGCAAACCCATGTTAACGTGTATGCGCAATTCCATTTTCGCGATCATTGCGCAATGATTCAAAGCGGAATTACGCATCCGTCATTTGACCAACATGTATAAAGCAATGCCACTTACAGCAAAGCCATGTTAACGTGTATGCGCAATTCCATTTTCGCGATCATTGCGCAATGATTCAAAGCGGAATTACGCATCCGTCATTTGACCAACATGTATAAAGCAATGCCACTTACAGCAAAGCCATGTTAACGTGTATGCGCAATTCCATTTTCGCTTTGTGACGCATATTCTGTAGAACGCAAGACACATCATTCCTATTTCATGTGTCACTAATCTAAAATCAGATATCTAAACATCATATGTAGTGTATGTTGTGAGATCTGTATAGGTTTAGTATCTATATACACATTTATTGATTAAAAAAAAATAAAATAAGATATTATATGAAGTTGGATAATTACCTGGTTCAGATTCTCCATCTCCTCCCAGGCCACCGGACGGAGAAGCAGCTGCCCTGGCCCCCGCGTCAGGACTTTCAGATCCCGCAGCTGGGAGGGAAGAAGAGGAGGCCGAGGATGGCGAGGATCTGAATCTTTTGGGGACCCGGAGATTGAAGAGCTCGCATAAAGTCACCTCATAAGGGAGTAGGTACAGTTTCCGCGGGGCCTCTCTTTTGCCACCTCTTTTACGGGCTTGTACCCAGTCCCTTATGAGGTTGACTTTTTTGGTTAACCGCAACCTCATATCTCCGAATCTCCTCATGATCTGATCCTGGGTCCTCTGGACGTCACACACCAATCTAACCGCATTGATGATAGACTCCCAGAGGGCCTTCTTAACAGGCGCATCTGTCAACCTCCTCTTGTTCCCAAACAGCTGGGGATAAAAGTCCTTGACGGCGTGGACCAGTGCAGCGCTCTCCTCCTTGGTGAACCTGGGAGCTGACATGCCTGCTGGGTTGTCCAATAAATATATTATAATAATAATATAAACTGCCTGCAGGCATTAGAGAACTGACAAAGATGGCAACGTGTAATGGACTTTTATATGGTGAAGTAAACATGAGATGCACCATGGGACAAGTTATCTGTACATCTGATTGGATAAAAGTTTGAAATATTGTTAGAATGTCTGTGAGACCATCCTGACTCAAGTTGTGTTTGTGTGATGAACTCTGATTGGCCGTTCCTTAATGTTTCATATCTTAGTAACTTCCTTACACATACCTCATGGTGGTGCTGTAACTTCATTTTTCATGTAGACTTATTTGTAACTCATGGGCCTGTCATGCGGATATGTGTGACGCAGATTTAATATCCGTGATCCGTAAAATATTAATGATTAAATTCTATTTAACATCTAATACTGTCACATTATTAATGTTGTAGACATTTCTCGGTTTAATAACGGTCTGTTTCTTTAATACAAATACACATTTAATATTGTATGTCTTTATTGTTCATAAAATCCATTTATTGACTTATTGTGAAGTATTGATATTGCTCTATTAAATGTATTTCATAATGCACATTGATTGTGTGCTATTGCGTGACATTAGACTTTAACCCCTTAATGACCACAATGTACCCTGTATGTCACTGGTCGTTAAGGTTTTTTTCAGGACATAATAGCACAAGTCTAACAAGAACACGCTATTAATGCACTCCCTCCAGTAGGCTTTGTGGAATAGAGCAGTCTCAACACTGGTGGCAAGACCGCACTATAAAACAATCAAGTCCAAAAAAATGGCCAGTGACATACCGGGTACGTTGCTGGTCCTTAAGGGGTTAATGTTTAAAGATGCTAATCTGGTGTTTCAAGATGCGTTTCCCACGCAATATTTCTGTATGTTCAAATTCAGGTTATAAGGTCAGTAACTTGGATAATCTGTTTATAAATGTTAAACTACAGGTTTGTTTGTTATTAGTAAATAAACCTCGAGCTTGTATTTGTCTGAAGTGCTCATATATGTTATTGTGCAATGGCGTCTTTATTTTTAAATAGACATTACAAACAAACAATTGTATCAAATGATCTGTAGAGATAGAAGATTGTTTAGACTTTAAAATGTAAATCAATTTATCTTAGCATTTAGATATCCTCAACAGAAGAAATTTAAATGCACATGGTTGAGACAATCACATAAGGCATCTATGTGCATCCACCAATCTTCATCTACTGAGCCTATCTCGATATGCTTTTCAAGCAAAGTATGTCAAAATAGGAAGAGAAGTAAATACACTCTTTAAATCTCTTAAAGGGACACTGTCCAAACAAATTTAGCGTTGGTGATTCAGATTGAGCATGAAATGTTAATCAACGTTATAATTTAATCCGATTCTCAAATGTTAACAATTATCTTGTTATCTTTCTTTGCAAATCAATAATGATATTTGAGATTACGGACAATTGTTTCAAAAAACCTGGGTTGTCCTTGATGATTGTTGGATAAATTAATCCACCACAAAAAACCAAGTTCAGTCCAGAGTACTGAAGCTAATAAATTATCTATTTAATGCCTTATTTTTTAAAGTAATGATAGCAACATCACAAGGAGCATTCATAATATGAGACAATTTTTAAAGTTGCTTAACCCCTTAAGGACCAGCGACGTACCCTGTATGTCGCTGGCCTTTTTTTGGGACTTGATTGTTTTATAGCACGGTCTTGCCACCTGCGTTGAGACTGCTCTATTCCACAAAGCCTGCTAGAGGGAGGGCATTAATAGCGTGTTCTTGCTAGACTTGTGCTATTATGTCCTGAAAACCCCCTTAACGACCAGTGACATACAGGATACATTGTGGTCATTAAGGGGTTAAAATAGAATACTCATTCAGAATGTATAAATCATTAATTTTTTAACTGTCTCCCTTTAAGTATATTTTTAGTTCATGTCCCTTTAAATAAACATTTCACAATAATGCTTGAAATATCAGAAACCTAGGCACCTTCCTTTTGATAAATTAGTATAACATATGAGTATATAAAATTTAGATTAACTTCTGGATTGTTTTACACACTGACTGACATATATATTGTAAAGGAGGTATTTTGGAGTCTTCAGCTTAGAGGGACATTAAGCTATATGTTATGTATGCATTTTGGATAAGATTATAATATTTGAACAACTTAATATGTTTTGGTATTCAATCATTAGATTGTAATTATATATATTTTTTGATTAAATACATATCTACATAGGCTATTTTGATGCTGATTGTTGGTTGCACATAGATACCTTATGTAATTGACTAAGATATGTGCATTGTTTTTTTTTTTACAAAGTATATTTAAAGACTGAATGTAATTCTATAGTACTTTCTAAATATGTTTAAATTCTTTTATGAATTTTTTAAAAATCAATACACAATATACTTTGTGAATGTCCCTTTAAGGACCAAAACATTTGTAATATTGATTTAACATTGTCAAAATAAACTGAAGGTGAATGAAAATTATATATAGATATGTGATGTCTAACCCAAGAGGTAAGATTTTAAAAACTACATAATATTATTAACTATAGTTAAATGACTCCACTAGAAAATCAAATCGATTAACCTGCCATCCAATAACTAGCTTGTGAAAAATATAAAGTTAAATGACCTACCATTTATAAATGTAAAAATTAAAATAATTTAGCAAATAATGTTTTGAGATACCTAAGGAAGATACAAGATCTTATAAAATTAATTTTACATTCAACAACACTGTCACTTTAATGTAATTGAACCACTTCCCCTTCTTAAAAGTGAAAAAAATTAATTTTTGTGAAATTGACTACATATCCGAAATTATTTTAACATCTAAGAATTTCAAAAGAAAAGCATCGATGGATCTCACTCCCCAATGAATGTAAAAAAAGATAGTTTAATGTAATATTCTCTGAATCAGTGGATTTTCCACAATTAATGCATTATTTGATCTTATGCATGTGCTTGTCAAATAGACAACTACCAGTCATGGGAGTCAAATTGATTTTTATTGACAGATTATATGGATATTTATTATAATCTGTTCCAAAGAGTGTATTTACTACTAAAATGTTTATTATTACCATTTTAAAATGTAATAGTTTCTGAACCAAAAATAAAAATGTAAAATTTTTTTTACAAATGTTAATACACACGTAGTCAAAGATTCATAAAATACATTTACAATCATCTTGTGTCTATGCTCTAACTTTGTTCAACATTTTTTAAAGATATTTATTAATTATATTTAAAAAAAAATATATATTGTGTAATAAAAAAAAAAATCTGATTTTCGAATTATACATAAAAATGTATATCACATTTCAATAATATATATGTTGAACATAAATGTCATATTTCATGTCCATTCAAATACCTCTATATCAACTATAATATGTATTCATTTTTATGATTGTGATCCCTAAATATCTAATGATGAAATATGTCTGACTAATGTATGTAAGCTACCAATAATCAACATTCTTCCTGTGATTCTTAACTAGCATGCATTGGTACACCAACCTGGATAATGCATGGTCTTTGAAAGTCAATTCAGGGGTAAACAGTTTATCTTCAATAGGTGTCTTATTTATCATTTCAAAAATAGAGGACTGAAATCCCATCTAAAAATTAGAAATTCATCTAAGTGTCTGATTGTGATCCCTAAATATCTAATTAAGAACTAAATATGACTAATGTATGGAAGCTACTAATATTCAACATTCTTCCTGTGATTCTTAACTAGCATGTATTGGTACACCAACCTGGATAATGCATGGTCTTTGAAAGTCAATTCAGGGGTAAAAAGTTGATCTTCAATAGGTGTCTTATTCATCATTTCAAAAATAGAGGACTGTGAAATACCATCTAAAAATTTGAAAATCATCTAAGTGTCTCCAATAGGATGCCTCAACAGCCTTATTCTATTAAATAGTTGGCACTTACCATGTGAACATGTCTTTGTATGCTTTTCAAGGTCAGCAGATTTGAAAGATAATGCCAGACATGATCCCATTGGTATACTTCAATTTCAATCTTGGCTTTTTCCACTGTCAGTCTGGGCAATCTTCACTGTCAGGCTTCTAATTCTTCCCTTTCAGTCTTTAGATTAAGTCAGCTCCCTAATGGCATAAAAGGTTTATTCAAAATTACTACAAGTGTGTGAATCATTTCTCTATCCCTCTCCCACCCACCATTTCATAAGAAATTTCTGTCACTAGCTTACTGTGTAGCATCTTGTGTTATGTTCTATCAAGTGTGAAGATAAGTCATATTGAGCAGAACAAACCTCTAATGTGTGACATTGAACCATAGTCATGCTAGAGTATCCCTTTCTGAGTATTTTCATTTTAAGTAATGTGTAAACTAAATACTAGTTTAGAAAATGTATGCCATATGATGTATTTGTGTACAATTCATGCCAGCAACAGTCCAGACATTTATACTTACCAGCTGATGTCCTCTTTAAAAACCAGGTGGCAAAGACTCGCTACAGGACCCAATGGCCAGAGCATCACCTATATTAATAAATGAAACACATTTTTAGCATTTGATGAACAATCCTAACATGTTTGCACAATTCTCTACTTGTCATTTCCCTACAGTTCACATCTATTGATAATACTCCAGTCTAACTTCTATTCTTTACCGTCTAAAGTTGCGGTTGATGATGTCTGCTCTGACATTGAGCCCCTCGTCCCGGAATGGCCCCTCTAGAACAGGATCATCCTCCTCATCTCTGAGGAGGTTTCTGTCCGGCCGGACAGCCTGCAGCATCCCAGCCCGCTGTGCAATATTATGCAGGACGCTACAGGCTACAACGATCTTAGCCACCTTCTTTGGGTTGTACTGGAGGGCTCCTCCCGACCTGTCCAGGCACCTGAACCTCATCTTCAGGAGCCCGAACATCCGTTCAACCACCGCCCTGGTTCTCTTATGAGCCCTATTGTAGCGCTCCTCAGACACATCAGTCGGGCTACGCAAGGGGGTAATGAGCCAAGGCCGGCTCATGTACCCAGAATCACCTATAAATTATGAACAGAACATAATTCCAACAGAATCCTCAAAATAGTATTTGTAGTACAATAAAAAGTTTTGTACACGATAATCCATTAACAAATGTTTATTTTAACTTTAAAATATCTAGTTCAATATTATTCTCTATCTTCCCATTTCAGCTAAGACATGCTACATATGCGTATTTCTCCTAAATCAAGCCTTGTGTAAAATGATAACTACATGGTTACATTACATTTTCTATCTGAGCATTTAAGGTAAGACATGCTACATATCTGCATTGAACTAAAAGACATTTGCGGAAAGAGACAATGACATGGTTAAATTGCATTAGCTAATATCTTCCCATTTCAGCTAAGACATGCTACATATGTGTATTTCTCCTAAATCAAGCCTTGTGTAAAATGCTAACTACATGGTTACATTACATTCTCTATCTGAGCATTTAAGGTAAGACATGCTACATATCTGCATTGAACTAAAAGACATTTGCGGAAATAGACAATGACATGGTTAAATTGCATTAGCTAATATCTTCCCATTTCAGCTAAGACATGCTACATATGCGTATTTCTCCTAAATCAAGCCTTGTGTAAAATGATAACTACATGGTTACATTACATTCTCTATCTGAGCATTTAAGGTAAGACATGCTACATATCTGCATTGAACTAAAAGACATTTGCGGAAAGAGACAATGACATGGTTAAATTGCATTAGCTAATATCTTCCCATTTCAGCTAAGACATGCTACATATGCGTATTTCTCCTAAATCAAGCCTTGTGTAAAATGATAACTACATGGTTACATTAGAATTCTCTATCTGAGCATTTAAGGTAAGACATGCTACATATCTGCATTGAACTAAAAGACATTTGCGGAAAGAGACAATTACATGGTTAAATTGCATTAGCTAATATCTTCCCATTTCAGCTAAGACATGCTACATATGCGTATTTCTCCTAAATCAAGCCTTGTGTAAAATGATAACTACATGGTTACATTACATTCTCTATCTGAGCATTTAAGGTAAGACATGCTACATATCTGCATTGAACTAAAAGTAGACATTAGCGGGGGGAAAATATATGGTTAAATTGCATCCTATAGCTGAACATTACGCTAACATTTTAAAACAGTGGCAATTGTCAAAATAATTAACCATGTTGTGCACAAATACTCACCAATGAGATAACCAGGGGGCATTTGTCTTTCCTCAAACTGTCTCCACAGGGACGACAGAGAGAGGATGCGGGCATCATGAGAAGCTCCTCCAAAATTCGCACACACATGCATAATCCTCATCTGTGCGTCACAAACATACTGCACGTTGAGGCTATGAAGGGCGAGTCATCAATTGGAGCACGCAGCGCAATGTGGGTACAATCTATGGCTCCCAAGACATTGGGCATTTGAGCAATATCAAAGAATTCCCGCTTCAGGCGCCTCCAATCACCATCATTCTGTGGGAATCCTATGTATTGCTTACTGATACGTACCATGGCGTCCAGAAAGTTATCAAACACCCCAGAGAATGTACCTTGAGCCAGGCCATGCATGTACAGTTCTCCGGATTGAAAACTCCCGGAGGCCAGGACGTATAGACAGCTTAGCATCCTACTCATGGCGGGAACAGCAGTCCTTATTCTTATACGTGGCTCCAAATGAGGTTTCAGAAGATCGTAAATGCCAATGAGCTGTTCGCGATCGAGACGATACTTATCAAAAATCTCAAAGTCGCTCATGTTTTCCAAGGTGGGTCTCACCCTGTAGACATGAGGACCTCGAACCAGATGACCCCTTCGTCTCAGTCTGAGCCGCCGAGGCTGCCTGATTCGACCAACAGCTAGTTCGCCAATAGCAGCACCAGCAGCGTCTACCATGTCATCGTCATCCATCTTTCAAAACAGTGTAACAAGGTAAGCACTTGATCTGATGTGGATCACAAGTGATGCATTGGCCATGTTGTTTGGGGGATTTATAGTACAATTAGTCCAATGGTAGTGAGTTTGTAATGATTGCTGATTGTATTCACCTGTTTGTATGTGAGCGGCGCGAATGCTTTCACAGTGGGCGTTTATTTGTTGTTTGCTGAAATGTTATTTTCAAACAATGATTCTCAATGTGAAAGTGTCAAAGATCACACATACAGTGCATGTTTGTAATGTTTGTTCATATGCGTAATCAATATTTCTTAAACGCGATCTTATAGTAACAAGCACACGTCCAGGCTAACATGAATGAAAGTGCATAGTTGTGTACAATGTGCATCGAATGTGATCGATCAATGTTGCTGCAATATTGTTTGTAAACGATAAAGTAACATCTGCCATCTGTAGTATTGTATATATAAGTGATTGCCGAGATGTCAATATTGTATGCGTCCCTTTAAAATCGCACTAATGCTGAATAACTTCCGGCTGTCATCTGTAGTATTGTATATATAAGTGATTTCCGAGCTGTCAATATTGTACGCGTCCCTTTAAAATCGCAATAATAATTCCGAACTTCCCGTCTGCCATCTGTAGTATTGTATATGTAAGTGATTGCCGAGCTGTCAATATTGTATGCGTCCCTTTCAAATCGCAATAATAATTCCGAACTTCCCGCCTGCCATCTGTAGTATTGTATATATAAGTGATTGCCGAGATGTGAATATTGTACGAGTCCCTTTAAAATCGCAATAATAATTACGAAATTCCCGTCTGCCATCTGTAGTATTGTATATATAAGTGATTGCCGAGCTGTCAATATTGTATGCGTCCCTTTCAAATCGCACTAATACTGAATAACTTCCGGCTGTCATCTGTAGTATTGTATATATAAGTGATTGCCGAGATGTCAATATTGTATGCGTCCCATTCAAATGGCACTAATAGTGAAGAACTTCCGGCTGTCATCTGTAGTATTATATATATAAGTGATTTGCGATCTGAGAATATTTATTAATTGTCCCATTGAAATCGCCTTAATAATGCTGTTCCAAACTGTTGTTTACGTATATGTTGTATTGTAGTATTGAGTGTTAAAGTTCTGAAAGGGGCGGTACAGTCGTGAATCTGTGATGTGTATGGTTGAATCTTCTAATGACGTCATGATATTATTAACCTGCCTATGTAGTTCTGAAATCCTCATTGTGTTGTTGTATTGTGCTACATTGTTATTGTGTGCTGAATAAAATCTAAATGTGTGCTTTGTGGTTGCGTGATGGGTGATGCGTGTTATGTACATGTACGTATATATTGTGATTGTGTCCCACATATGCTGACTTCTATATAGCGGTCTGGCATTGTTGTTCCTTCCCATAAAGTGACATCTGTAATCTGGTGTAATGATGTTCTTGTTGTACGTAATTCCTAATGGTTTATTGTGATGGAATCATGATGTTAAAAGTAAGGTAAAATCCATATGTTGTGTTTTGTGATTCCTCGAGAGAATGTAATGTGTTTTTCCCCCATCATTTGAATGCACATGTATGAGTGAATGTTAAAAGTAATGTATGTGCATCCATGAGTGATCATGTGTTTAGCCTATGTAGATATGCTGTTTTGCAAGCATATGAGTTGAATAACTGAAATGCAATAATAAAGGTAAATGAGAATTGTTTCCCATTGTGTAGTGTTTGTGAATCCTGAAAAGTTGACATTATTTTTGTGTCCTTTAAATGTAATATTTTTAAAACAAAAATGTTGTTACTAGTGATGTTGATTTGTAGTTGATGTAATATAAAAGTCTGAAATAATTTAATGGTGTTGTGAATATTCAAACAGTAAAATC
This sequence comes from Bombina bombina, assembly GCF_027579735.1. Taxonomy (NCBI): domain Eukaryota; kingdom Metazoa; phylum Chordata; class Amphibia; order Anura; family Bombinatoridae; genus Bombina; species Bombina bombina. Next base: position 246,404,824 of record NC_069501.1, read on the forward strand.
CATAAATCCACCATAGGGAAATAGTCATTTCTTGATCTATTTATCATAGCTGGGTCTAACGCATGAAATCATGTCTTTTCTAGCGCTGGTATTTGGAGTTTTTCTGTCTATGCTATTTGCGTGCGTTAGGGAAATGAGGGTTTCGCATGCACGAGCACGTCTTCCCAATAGAAGTCAATGGAGGCTCTAAAATTTGTTCTTGTTTTTTTTCTAAGACTGGTTTTCCTCGTAAAGTGAATGACGTCATGAGCTTTTGTGAAAAAGTAACTAAATTGTGTTCTTTTTGTAATAAATAAATATTTTGTGTATGTCATGTGGTGTATATTGTTTGTATGCATCGATGAGTGTATGTTTGTGATAATGTTATTAGTTAGATGTAGGTATATGAGGGTCTTTCCCCGTGTGTCAATGTAAGTCAATGGGAAAATGGATTTGTGTTGTTTTTTTTCTAACACCCGAGATCTCGCAACTTTAATCCTTTGTATTTTGATGAAAAATTATTAAATATGAAAAATAAACATAGTGTAGTGTTTGTATGACTGTAAGTGTAGTTTGTGTAATATTTTTTTTTGGATTCGTGGATCTTTTTTTTGTCGGTATATGTTTACTACTGGGTCTGAGGTGTCGGTAGAAATGTGAGCGTTAGGTTTTTTTTGAGTGTCGGTAACTGAACTCTAAATACCGGAGTCCGTAAGAAACCCGCGTTAGGAGCCTCTAATGCTGGTTTTCACGGCTAACGCCGAACTCTAAATCTAGGCCATAGAGAAGGTCAAACCCCATAAGAGAGGGGGGGGGGGGGACAAATTCCAAATACTGTCCCACCAAGAGATGTATTGGATATTCAGACTTCGGACCAAATTACCTTTTGGCCTGAACTCTTAATATGATTTTATTAATTATTGGAATTGACTGCCTTGATTTGCCCATTTGGGATTATTTTCTATAGAACAGTTTAGAAAATAATAAAATCTGAATGTGCATATATTCCTTAATTATTATTGTTAATCCTCCACTCAACAAAGTTCCTCCATTGATCAGAGTCTCTTATCTACAAATAACCTAGTTACATTGCCTACATTTAAAACGTTCCTGTTCTCTCACATTGATATAATAAGATTAATATTAGGATAAGTAACATATATCCCTAGAAGAATGTTAATTATTAATTGCAAAGAGATAAGTTATTTTAGTGAGTTCTTAATCAACAGTATATATATAAACATCAAAAAAATTCAAAATCATCAAAAAAAATTCCAAAGTGTAAATTTGAAATTTGGTTAATAAATTGATCTTAACTTTTAAGAAATTTATGCAAATAAATCATGCGTAAAATTACAACATTCTGGATAGCTAATAATAAAATTCTAATTGTTGGATTATGGCATTTAAACGGTTCTTATATATATATATATCACTTTGTAATAGATCAAATCAACTATTTATTGAAATTACATTGTATCCCCTGTACCTTTAAAGGATTACTTTCTGTTATAATTTTTAAGCTAAACAACTAACATATTAAAGTTAATAAACATTAATTAAAACCTACTGACCTATATTTTCTCCAAAACAAAGTTTCATAACGTTCTAAAAGTTATATCTTTTATTCGCCGATGATGTCACGTTATCCTGCCCACTATTTTCGGCACTGCATGTTCAAAATACTTAAACCAATAACTTTGTGTTTAAAGTGCCATTTTGAAACCTAGGTATTGTAAACGGATTGGTACAGAGCAAAGGATACTCACGGAGTGGGTTTGGAAAACAATTAAATTTGCAGACAAGATTTCTGATATACGGTAGAGATATGTTAATGAAATGCTATTGATAAAAAGCGTATTTGGGGTAGTTAGTTAGTAACAGGCATAGAAAATATTTACTTACAGTGGCCCTTTAAGTGTAAAAACTATGCAATTATTTTTGACCAATCAGAGCCCAGTGAGGGCTTTTTAAATGTGTGCATTAATTGAGTTTTTAAGGACTATGAGTACGGCTCACGCCGAAACATGTTAGTCTTTGTCAGCTAAGGGGAATGTTGTCCCATCACCTTTTAAATTATTTACAATAAAGTTTAGTTTTTTACTTTATTTACTGGCAATCTTTCTTTATGGACTTTCTTGAACAGGGTCATAAGACACCCTGTCATTATAGTGGATCTGCCAACTGATCGTTTAATTATTGGTAGTGATCTCCTGAAGTGATTAAGCACCATAATTGATTGCAGAAATAATATATTTTGGTCACAAGTTAAAAGGCCTATCAATTATGAGAAATCTGGTATATCTCACCCCCGACATAACTGTCACGTGATGGAAGAGAAACCAGATGCTGTGGAGATTCATTTCAGGAATAACTCTGTACCTGAAATCACTATTTTACAAATAGATGATCAAACTCCTTTAAGTGGCACTGATGGTAATACTTTTAAAATTTCGCCTGGAAAGATTGCAAATATTTCTTTAGACGGCGATGTATTAACCATATCTCTCCACAAGGGGGATCATAAAATCCCTAAGGGGGGGGGCACGCTCAATACCTCGCAGGGATTAAGAGAGTTAAAGAGGATCTATTTATCCCTATACAAGTGCATGACCTTGGTACAACAAAATATGCCAAATTGAGTTTAAAACAGGGAGCTAGCTATATAAGCGAAGGCTTGTTAGCGCAGACAGCTGAACCTAAAGTGATTAAATATCTTTCTCCCCAAGACTACTGTATCCACAGCCTGGATAACAGGTTTGAAAGCTATAACGTCACAGCTAAGTGCTTATTATCTGTATCTATAGGTAATAAGTCAGTGAAGCACCTGTTTTTAGTTTTAAATACCCCCCCCCCCATAATCAAATATACATTGGCAATGATATCTTACATATATATGCAATACAAATAGATTTGATTAACTCTTGCCTCTGGAGCAGGTTAAAGGGGGACCCTGAAGTATTTCAGGATGAAAGTGCAGCCCTGAAATCAAACCAGCAATTGCCATATGCTGTGAATATGCAGGTGTCTAACGATGTTATAATCCCTGCCGGCGCTGATAAATTTCTTTTACCATTACAGGTAAAGAGAGGTCAGAAATTAAAAACTTCTGAAACACTAATTTGCCTCTCCCATAGAATACAAAATCTGGGTGTTACTATGGCCCATACTCCTTTGGTAAATATTGGAACTATTTCAATACATATTATTGTGCATAGCATGACCCCACAGGATATAATCTTATCTAAGGGAACCACCATAGGATATGCGCTGGAATCAAGTTATTACACTTTTGGATTCCAGAATAATGTAATTGGGCTAATACCTGAAGGATACTTAACTGAAGAACAATTAATAGAACAATCCTTTGCATCTATGCCAGAGGGTCTATTTAATATTCAGTCTATTTATCCCTTCAGCTCAGAGGAAGGCATCTGTAAAATTGAAGAAGCCTCTCTAGTATTTGATCAGCCGATCAAACAGCAAGATTACCCCAATACCCAGAGTCATGGGGGCAATGTAAATTATAATCAAGGGATCTCACCTCTAGATTGGAAGAAGCCTATGAAATAGGACAGCCTGAAATCTTTCCAGGATTTCAACAAATAGTCGAAGAGCAAATATCCTTAGCTAGTGGCTGTTCCAGCTATGATGAACGCTAACAGCTGCGAGAACTCCTGATGGAGAACAATGATATTTTTGCTAGGGATTCTTATGACTGTGGTACTACAGACTTGCACATTGCAAGAATACAAACAGATCCCGATGCGCCACCTGTCTTTGTTAAACAATACAGACTCCCTTTAGCCTCATATGATTCCCTTGCAGAAATCATAAGGAACTTGGAAGAAAGAGGTATTATCAGACAGGTGCACAACTCTTACAACAATCCTATTCTAGGTGTTCTCAAGCCCAATCAACAATGGCGTTTGTGTGCTGACTTAAGACAGCTAAACAAACGAGTGTACATGTCTGACTGGCCTGTACCATACATTGACCCATGCCTGGCACAGATGCAGGGATCCAAAATATTCACTGCCATTGATTGTGCACAGGGATATTGGACCATAAAGGTACATGAAGAGGGCCAGTATAAGCTGGCCTTCTCATTCCAAAAGGTCCAGTATGCATTTCAGAGACTTCCTTTTGGATACATAAATTCTGGACATGAATTTGCTGTATTCATGCATAAGGCTATGCCTGATGCACTGGAAAGGGGGACCTTATCTTATGTTGATGATGTTTTGATCAAAAGCACAGACTTTGAAAAACACATCGCTGAGCTTAAACACGTCCTCAGCCAACTTAAAAGGGCAGGTTTCAAATTATCCCTACAAAAAGCTCAATGGTGCCGCACTTGTGTAAACCTCTTGGGGCATGAAGTTACTTCTGAAGGGTTAAATCCTCAGAAGAAAAAGGTGGAAGCTATAGTAAATTCTAAAAACCCAACTAACTTAAAGGAATTGAGATCATTCCTGATGAATTATTCTCACAAATTCATTGATAATTATGCAGAATTAGCTAAACCACTACTACTTCTTCTAAAGAAGGAAGGGAAATGGCACTGGAGTGAGACTCAAGAAACAGCCATCAGAGAGCTGAAGAAAAAACTCACTCGAGCACCTTGCTTAGCGTACCCTGAAGGTGGTAAACCTTTCTACTTAGAAATAGGGTAAACTATATACCCAGTAGAAATAAAATTTAGCGATTGCCAAAAAGCCTTTTTATCTACTGTCAGTATATTTATGAAAATCTTAGTAGTGCTCTCCAAATAATATATCAGCTTATGGCAGGGTTATAACACAATACAAATATTAATTATCCTTAAAAATAGAAACCCTTAATCAACATGAATCTACTATAAACCATATAATTAATATAAATATCTGAATTATTTTATTTAGTTAATATCCATGAACATTTTTTAAATATATTTGTAATAAAAGGAATATGAAATAATATTATATGCGCTTGAAAACTATTTAAGATATGCTATCCCTTTTACAAAACCCAGAAAAATATACCTTCACAAATCAGCCTTATTTATAAATAGCCTTTTATTTAGTTAACACAATGGGACTAAAACCTCAACATCCAGCAATACAATTCTAAACTATGCTCTTAAACAATAGGATAATATATATATATTTTGCTATTTAACTGCAATTTATCCTAATACAATATTAATTTACAATATCAGAACTTGCACAGATGAGTTACTTAGCCAATCAGATACAGATTTAAACAATATATAGGCTGTGACTACCAATTTAAAATACAATATACACTTTTGAATTATTATTATATATTTGCATAGATAAACAATTTAAGATTGGGATTAGTTTAACAATACATAGGCTATGAAATGCTAACTTGAAATATGCACTATTTCCTTAACTCTGCTACATACAGCAATAGTAAATGTTTTCTTTAAATGCTTGCATACAAATAGGCAGGCTAAGAGCTATTCAGGGTTATGCAATACAATTTAAAAGCCCAATTTGTTCTTTCCAATCTTCCAATTATAATTTTACTGTAGTGGCTATGCATATAACTTATCTTACCAAAAACCTTGTCTACATTACCAAATAAACCAGTCGATATCCCGTTTCCAATGTTTCTCAACAGATCCAATTTCACCTCAGAAAATCAAAATTGGGGGTATTGCATATGGAGTCCAATAGTAGGTGTGTGCTTTAATAATAACCACAGTAGTTATTCCTTCAGGATTCGCCAACAACATCCTTATCAGTCTCTATGCTGGGGTTTAAATAATCTGATTTCACCCCTCCCCTTTTTTGGTTATTATCAGTCATATGACAATACATACAAATTCATTTAACCAACATTTTTAGACAGTGAAATATTTCTTTAAACTATGTAATAACTGCCATAATTTCTTGTATTAATCTCTCCCAATATTAATTATAGATGAAGCAGCATCAGATCAATTTCCTGATCATTTTGATATGAAACATCATGTTTAATTATTAACATTGTATTATATTAAAGCAATTTAACACTGCTAATTTTTCCAGATTGGTAGTATTTAAAACTCCTGATATATTGCATTCATTCAGATATAGTATGTTACATTTCTGTGTATTTCTTCCTGAATACATGAATCCTGTCTAACTAGATCTGAAATAAAAATAAATGTTAATAATCACTTCTCTTCAGGTCCATAAACATCTATTCATGTTCTTAAACACACAGAGGCTAAGATATTCATGCTTTCAAAATATGCATGTATATATACAATACACATATACACACATATACATATATAGATATATATACATACACATACACATCCACTTCTATGCAGTATCTTGTATTTATTTTCCTAGTATATTTTATTTGAAATCTAAATACAGTTGTTGGAAACATGTAAGTCATGTGTTTTCTTTGTGTTATCTTAACCCAGACGAAATGTTTAACATCTTGTATATTCCAGTGTTAGTAGCCATACAGCATGAGCCACTCAACAAATCTGTGCTAATTATCAGTCCCTTTTGAAGAATGCTTGCATCTTTCACATCTCTTCAGACGGATCGGCATCTCCATTGGAGGAAGCCCATATATGGGCATGTATCCTGATCTAGGTATCAGAATGCTGTCTTTTAACATTGGTTCCCAGGCAATCACACAGATGGTTTCTGAAACTGTGTTAATTTTCAGTTACTTGTGGTTATACAATTGCATAATTTAGCATATTGAGTGTGGGAGATCTCTTAGAAACAATCCTTTGTTCTACAAACAATGTGTACATCCATAGACTTATTAAATAAAGACAAATATACTTCTATATATTATATAATAATATTTCAAATACTTGGACAACTGTATGGGCTCTACAACATTTCCACAGCTATATACAGGGTGAGAAAATTATTGTAGAAATGGCCCACCAGCCTTTGCTATATTTGGAAAGTGAGAGAATAAGAGATGGGAATTTGTCTAATAGCCGCATAACAGGGTGGACTCTTTCCTTACAAGGCTGGCCCTTATAAATTCTTTACAAGTAGAATAAAAAGAATCCAGTCGCACAGGGGCTTGCTGAACTCCACAACTGTACTGCTAAAGATCCTGGGGAAGAATTGTCAGAAGATGATTTCCTGGAGGAACAATTGCTTTCCCCATATAAAATGTACAATGAGGACAATTGTCAAACATTACCTTGGGTATATGTTGATGGTTGTTCATGCCACTATTAATAATGAGCGCAGATTAGTCACTGGCATTGGTATAACTTGGGCAAATGGATTCCCAGATATATCTATAGGTTTCAACATTGGACCAAGATCCAATCAAGTTGCAGAACTAACTGCTGTTCTAAAAACCATTGAAATGGCTATTGAACATGGTATTCATGAATTTGTAATCATAACTGACTCAAATTATGTGCTTGACAGTTTTGTTGAATACCTGCCAACTTGGAAAAGAAATGGCATGCAGAAAAGTAACAACAAACCAGTCAAGCATGGCAAGTTGTTCTGCGAGACTGATAATCTGGTGGTATCCAATGAGTTAACCATACACTGGAAAAAGACCAAGGGTCATTCCAGGATTCTAGGTCCTGATAAGGAAGGCAATTATCTTGCGGATTCATTAGCCAAACAAGGAGCCATAACTGGAGAACTCCTTAATATTGACCACTTAATGGGTGCAATTCAGGTAGAAGCCATTACCAGAAACCAGGCAAAACAACAGAGTGAACTTAACCTGGTGCAATGGAGTCAGGATTCTCCTAGTGAGGACCTGATCACTAGTCAAAAAGAAGACCCCATTGTAGAAATCTTCTATAAACACATAGAAGATCCTGAAAGCAACCCCATCTCAAAAGATGATTGTATTGGCAAAGAAGATCTTAGAGTCTTAATGAAATCCAGCACACAATTCAGATTACAGGATGGTTTGTTAATTAGAACCTCCAAAACTGGCATCGAGCAATGGGTAGTACCCACCAAGTTCAGAGGTCTAATGCTTCAACATGCCCATGATGCTCCCACATCTGGTCATCGTGGTGCCAAACTCACATATGAAATATTGCGTGACTACGCTTTTTGGCCACACATGCTGAAAGATGTTCAAAGCTACTGTCAAGGGTGTTTAATCTGTCCACAGCTCCAACCCACTGCGCCAACGCATAGAGCGCCATTGCAGAAAAGGGGGATGGTAATGCCATGGTCAGATATACAAATTGATTTTATTGGTCCAGTAACAAGGTTCATCAAGAGGTAACAAATACATGTTAACCGTGACATGCCTGTTCACTAAATGGGTAGAGTGCATCAGTGCACCTAACAATAGTGCTGAAACATGTGCAGCATTGCTCATCAACCACGTATTTTCCAGATTTGGTTTGCCCCAAAGAATCGAGTCAGATTGGGGAACCCATTTCACTAGCGAAGTGATGACCAAAATGTGGAAAATACTAGGGGTTAAAAGAAAGCTCCATATTGCATATAGAGCTGCCTCAAGTGGTGGTGTAGAGCATTACAACCAGTCCATTGTGAAAATCCTCAAAACGTTTATGAGTGAAACGGGATGTAAAACTACCTCTAGTTTTAATGGCATTAAGAGCAACTCCAAGTAGTGCTACCAAGATGTCATCTTTTGAACTGATGACTGGTAGAAGAATGGTTCTACCTCAGCATCTGCTGTACCATACATCAGACCAAAACTTGATAAACGCTGCCAATACACATCAATATGTGGAGAACCTAAGGAAGCACCTGCAATATGCCTTTGCATTTGCTCAGAGGAATTTAGAGAAAGCTGCAACTGCCACTAAAACCTATTATGATCTCAAGACGTCCAAAAAGGAATATGAAATAAATGATAATGTTTATCTTTATAACTTTGGAAGAGATCAGGTTAGGGAGAAGAAATTTCTTCCATCATGGAAAGGTCCTTTTGTCATTACTGACAAAATATCTCCAGTGGCCTATATAAATACGGATCCCCAAAAATGAAAGTTTCATAGATAAATGGGTCCATATCAATCAGCTGCGGGCATGCCATCCTAGGAAAACTACAAGTCATAGAGGGAGAATGAAGTGTCATATCTCCAAATACACTTAAAATATACTGTAGTTTAAAGATGCCTAGGTGCTAAACATGAAGGCTCAAAAATTACGGACTTTCTACTTAAAGGACTGTATATGATGTGTACGGTCAATACCCTCATCAATACCGCTGACTTTAAGCCAATTCAAATACATGTGTCCTACATCTATTTGAATTGGAAGGGGGAATTATGTCAGGGTACAGGTAAATGACATATATCTATCTATCTATCTATCTATATATATATATATATATATATATATATATATATATATATATATATATGTGTGTGTGTGTGTGTGTAAATAGGACAGGGGAATGTGTTTATGTATGAAACCATATTTTTATCAGATATTATTAAAATAGGATTGAAATTCTGATGTCAGGAATTGACTCAAAACACACATGATTTGAATACCAATCTTAAGACTCAATTGCAGACAGGATGTCTCCAGAAACTTTAACACTAAAACATTTGCTCGTTAATTGGAAGTGCAAAATTCAGAGCACTCTTTACCCCATGCAGTGAATGAAGACGAAGTGTCTGGAATATCCTTTTGAGGCCTAATGAGATGGAGATTAGAATGCTGGAATCTCAAAGGTACATACCCATATATGGGCTTCCTGCCTGCTAGAGAGTTTCTGCCTGGGAAAGGGGTCTGAGAACACAGGCATATTAAGGAAATTATGGCTTTTGACAGCTGCCTGTTAAGTGACCCCTGTGAACTAAAGACACATGTTAAGATGTAACTTTGAAATACAGCAAATAAACATATTTGAATATACCTCAGAATGTATTGAATATAGAAATTTGGGAGATTGTCTAATTTTCTAATATTACATGAGTATTTGCTAAGCTTGATAGGTGACTATTTTGATCGGTCTACAATGTTTAACTGTGTCAGAATAATAACCTCTGTATTGTTTTTATTTTTCAGACATAATAATTTCAGATCTGCATAGACAAGATTCATACATCCAGGATTTATTAGAAACATGAAATATGGTATATTCATGTTGGAATACAATGCAGTACTGAATATAAAATAGGCTGTTATTTGTATATAGATGCCAGGATACTGATAACATTTTAATGGATTTTAAGCTAATAATTAGCAGTATAATTATTTTAATGTAAAATAATATTAACCCTTTGAGTGCTAAGCTGAATTTTATATTTTTCTGATTTTTACTATTTAAAAATTTTTTTTTTTTAACTTTTTTAGTTTTCCCCCCAGATACCCAAGACTTATACCATTGGAAAGGGGTTAGGCGATTACCTTTCCAATGGTAGGTCTTGGGGGTCTGTAGCTGCTTAGATCCCTGAGATACAGGTTTCTAAGCAGCATGCCCCATTTCCCTATACTTTGTATGGACAATTTTAAATAAAGTTGCGCGGTGACGTCATCACGTCATTGCGTGTGACATCACCACACGTAACAGGAAGCCCCGGCGATGCCTGTCACTGTGCAGGCCCGATTACCGGGGTAGGAGCTGGTGGGGGCCCCCAGATTGGAAAAAAGTAGTTGAGTGCTAATGACGGCTCTGAGCCGTCATTAGAACTCAAGGGGTTAAAAAGAATTTGATGTTTCATATTAAAATAATCAGAAAAATGATGTGATACTAACCCATCTACAATTAATATTGTAATTTATTAATACAATGTTATAGTATTGTTTAAAATAATCATTGTATGGGATAAATATTAGAAATAATTAAATGTATTGCTGTGTTGTGTGTCTGCTGCCCCCGAATGGCCAGAATCCAGTACGACAGTCAAGGGACTTAACTGTTAAAAGATGCGCTTCCATGGTGACCATGCTCAGATCCGTAAGGGCCAATCCGATTAGATATTCCAGATATCCAATCAGAAGGGACAAGCACGAAGGGCCACTCATATTCCACACCTATGATTAAAGAATATAAGCTGTATGCAGGATAGAGGAGGGATGAACTGCTGATTTTGTAAACTGACTCGAAGCTGTTGCGTGGGAGACAGTCAAACTATAAAGCAAAGTGGCCATACTTCTTCTTATCAATTGCAATTACACTTATTTTTATATGAGGTGGGACAAGTCTGGAAGCTGATTATAATCTGGTAAAGTATATACTATGTATAAAAGGTTATTGGTAAGAACATAGTCAATTTTTATTTAATAGATTTAAAGAGAGCAGTCTGTATTTTTGCTTATATTCATAGCCCTGTGTAGGATCAAGTTTATCTTTTGTATGCTAAGTAATTCATTTGAAGTAGAATATATATATATATATATATATATATATATATATATCTTAGAATTGATTTTAATTATAAGTAACTAAGAATTGGTTCCAGTTTAAATAAATAGACATTTTAAAGTAACGGTTTACAGTAAGAATATATGTATTTTTATGATCCTAATGTCATATCCACTGTCCCTTTAAGAGGAAGACCTGTAGATACTCAGAACATCTATTTAAGGAGGGACTTAAACCTAAAGCAATTGCTTGATTATTGCAAGTGTGTGGTATCAGACAGCAGTTTCTACTCAGCTCTAGATACCCATCTCCTAAGCTTAATCTTACCAGAACTCTTCTACAAGTGGAAATATAACTTACAACATACAGAATTTGATTACCACAATTATAGATTCACTATGAATATCTAACTCACTATTTTCAATCGTATTTGCTAGCAGGTAGTAAGCATTGGCGTGTTACCTCCACCCTTCGCTAAACAGCTGATATTTTCTTTACACGCTGACGTCATCCCCACTCAGACACAGCGTGCAAACACACAGGACGCTACAGCCTCTCAACAAGGAAACAGCTCTCAGCGTGTGCGGTCTGAAGATGCAGCTCCTTATTTGAACAACTCTGATGTAACGGAGCAGGAATACTCACCATCCGCCACTGTAAAGCAAACCGCAAGTATATTCAGTGACTGAAATTCAATCTAATCTGTATTGTTGTGGATGTGTTTATAACGAGTGCATAAGAGCCAATCTAACTCAGGCTTCATAGCTTTCGTGTGTAACTAATTACATCCTGCTTCTGCCATTTCTAACTGAACTGTTTGTTTATTTGACGCATGCTCACAAGTCTTACGCATCCTAATGCTTTACTATGCTGTTATTCCTCTTTGCTAACTAATGAGTGCTTACTAACCTGAACTACTACTCCAACGATTTATAAAGGATTCTTTACCTGTTCAAACTCAAGGGTTATATTAAGCACAGACTTATTATATAATATCCACAAACATTTGGTAACAATCTGATGAATCACTTCCCATATTCTGCTTAAGAAGGTATCCATGTAAATAAAACTTGTTTGCTTGCGATGCCATAGTCTCATTTAAATATTTCTATCAACTACTGCTACTCCTATTTGGTATCAGTCTCATCACCCATTGAGAACTGCTTATATAGGAATATCTACATATACAATATTTAGATTAATAAGAGACTTAGGGTTATTGCAGAATAATCAAGCCTTTAAAAAGAATCCAAATGGATCCCACACAAATGGCCAACGAAATAAGCACCCTCAATCAGAAAGTAGAGATGCTTGCACAAGGTCTAAATGAACTACAAACTGGGAATAATACCCTAAAACGCCTAATGAATGATTATTTCACACAGAAGTCTACTGAACACCCAGAACCACAAATCAACCCTCCACATCCTTGTTCAGGAGTTCGTTCAAGATACTGTGAGTTCAGGAATTCACGTTTATTGTTATATAATATGAAACCCAAAACATACTGTACGGAGTGTATCAAAGTCTGTATAACTATTTCATATCTGAGTGGGGATCCCAGAGCCTGGGCGGACCGATTCTTCGAATCTGGAGATCCAATACTGGATTCCTTAGAGAATTTCTTTGCTGCCATGTTGACCCTCTATGAGGATACAAATAAACAAAACACAGCTGAGCAAAACCTAAGGTCCCTGAAACAGGGCAAGAGAGTGGTGGAAGACTATATAGCCGAATTCCAGTTGTGGGCCCCAGACTCACAATGGAATGTAATTAGCCTGAAGAATCAATTTAGGCTAGGGCTATCGGAACATCTAAAGGATGAACTCTCGCGTATAGAACTTCCAGACACTCTAGAAGCATTGATAAAAGTTTGTATCTCAATGGGCCGCCATTATAGAGAAAGAAAGTTGGAAAAACAACACCCTGACTCCTATATGAAGAAACATTATCCTACACATTATGACAAACCCAGTACATCTGCTGTAGCCATGGAAATTGTGACTGAATGTTAAGGTTATTGATGGTTCTAATTTTTTAAAAGGTCCAATAACACACTACACCATTCCTCTTCTCACCACTAGTAGTACAGGTCATAAGGAATATATTACATATGACATAATTCCAGGATCTATACATCCAATTATCTTAGGTTACCCATGGTTAAAGAAACACAACCCCAGAATTGACTGGTCCCAAAATAAAATCATGTTTGAGTCCTCTTACTGTTCAACCAATTGTTTCCCCTATATAGAGATTAACTATACTGAGCCTGCTTTACCTCAAGAATGTCTAGAATTTTCGGACGTCTTTAACATGAAAGACGCTGAGAATCTACCTCCACATAGGCCGTATGATTGCCCTATCGACACAAAACCAGGTGCAGTCATTCCATTTGGTAGAATCTTCCCTTTATCGCAGAAAGAATTACAATTTCTGAGGGAATACTTAGATAACAATTTACGTAAGGGCTTCATTTCACCTAGTACATCAGCAGCAGCAGCAGGCATATTCTTTGTCACTAACAAAGATGGTACACGAAGATCCATAATTGACTATAGAGCTCTCAATTCCATAACTATTAAGAACAGGTATCCTCTTCCACTCATCCCCGAGCTTCTCGAAAGGTTAACTGAAGCCAAGATATTCACCAAATTAGATCTGAAGGGTGCCTATAATCTTATTAGGATGAAGAGAGGGGATGAGTGTAAAACGGCATTTAGAACCCGTTATGGGTTATTCCAGTACAATCTCATGCCTTTCGGTCTAACAAATGCTCCAGCCACATTCCAATATTTTATAAATGACATATTTAAAGACCTCATTGATGTGTGCGTTGTCATTTATTTAGATGATATTCTTATCTACTCACGTAATTTATCAGACCGTATTAAACATGTAAGGTGGGTTCTTGCCAGATTACGTGAACACCAACTTTATGCCAAAATGGAGAAGTGTTGTTTCCACGTAAACACTATAAAATTTTTAGGGTATATCATCTCGCCAAATGGAATAAATATGGATCCCGAAAAGGTATCGGCCATATTGAATTGGACAAAACCCTCATCTGTAAAATCTTTACAAAGATTTTTAGGGTTTGCAAATTTTTACAGAAGATTTATTAAAAACTTCTCCACAATTGTCAAACCTTTAACCAAGTTAACGGGTAAACAGAGATTTTTCTGGAATAAAGTGCTCAAGGTGCATTCCAATTACTAAAAGAGAAATTCTCCTCAGCCCTAATACTACAACTTCCTCATCCGGATTATCAATATACTCTGGAAGTTGATGCATCCTACACTACATCCTGTAGCATTTTACTCCAGAACTCTCACAAGCGCTGAACAAAACTATTCTGTAGGAGACAAAGAATTGCTTGTAATTAAATGCGCTCTTGAACATTGGAGGCATATTCTAGAGGGTACTCCGAAACCCTTCTATATATTTACTGACCACAAAAATCTGCAGTATCTCAGAAACAACAAAACCTTGTCATCTAGACAGGTCCGTTGGGCATTATTCTTAGACCGGTTTGACTTTCTTATCACCTATCGACCTGGTTCCAAGAATGTAAAGGCAGATGCCCTCTCCAGATCAGTTGAACCTATTACTGAAGAACCTGAAAAAAAACACATCGTCCCACCTCATAAAATTGTTGCTTCCGCTACAACTTTACTATCAGACATAGTAAAAGCATTACAGTCTGATAAGGAAATCCCTTCAAATTGTGAAAAGGACCAAAAGACTGAAACATAAGTATACAAAGGTATGACTTATATATCCCTATCACTTCGGGAAGAACTCATTAGACATTTCCATGACTCTCCGTTAAGTGGACACCCCGGTATCACTAAAACAAAAAAACTCCTGAACAGAACCTTCTGGTGGCCTCAATTACAAAAAGATGTAGAAAACTATGTACACAAATGTAATACATGTGCAAGAAACAAAAAGGAGCACCACAAACCTTTTGGTCTCATGTGTTCCATACCCGTACCTGAAATTCCATGCAGTATGATAGCCATGGATTTTATAGTGGACCTACCACCATCTAATAACTACACAACCATTCTAGTGGTAATAGACCATCTTACCAAGCTAGCCCACTTTATACCACTGAAGTCTCTACCAACTGCTATTACCACAGCTAAGGTTTTTGTTTCACATATAGTTAAGCTTCATGGATTACCTACATCTATTGTGTCCGACCGTGGAACACAAATCACGTCTAACTTCTGGAAGGAACTATGTAGAATCTTACAAATCTCCTCACGACTCTCTATTGCTTTCCACCCTCAATCCAATGGATTGACTGAACGTACCAATCAAACCCTGGAACAGTACCTCCGTTGTTACATCTCTCATCTCCAGGATGACTGGGTAGATTGGTTACCACTTGCAGAATTTGCATATAATAACTCCATACAAACGTCTACCAAAATGTCACCTTTTTATGTTACATACGGTTACCATCCAAAAACCCTTCCTGGGAGAGATCTTGTATCAAACAACCCAACCGTATCCGATTTCACGCACAACATAAAGATGTCTCTGAATCTTCTAATAAAGCATCTCGAAGAAGCCAAGTCCACACAAAAGAAGTATTACGATATGAAAAGGTGCACTCCTCCTTCGTTCAAAGTTGGAGATCGAGTTCTACTCTCCACTAAAAATCTTAAGTTAACGGTACCTTGTAAAAAATTGGCGAACCAATACCTTGGACCATACCCAATCATAAAGGTTATTAACCCCAATGCTGTTGTTCTAAAGCTTCCACCCACTCTTCGGATACACACATCCTTCCATGTATCTCTCTTGAAGCCCTATCATGGAGTAGAAAATTACCAAAGCAAAGATACTGATTCCTCTGCCTTGACTGTACCAGATCAATCCGAGTATGAAATTGAACGAATTCTCGACTCTCGTCAGAGATGGAGAAGAGTGGAATATTTAGTCCACTGGAAGGGGTATGGACCTGAGGAAGACTCCTGGGTTCTATACTCTGATCTTCATGCTCCACAACTTCTGTCAGATTTCCATGCCAAATATCCTACTAAACCGGGTGCAATCTGACGGTGAGGGGCATCCTGACTGGGGGGATCTGTCATATCCACTGTCCTTTTAAGAGGAAGACCTGTAGATACTCAGAACATCTATTTAGGGAGGGACTTAAACCTAAAGCAATTGCATGATTATTGCAAGTGTGTGGTATCAGACAGCCGTTTCTACTCAGCTCTAGATACCCATCTCCTAAGCTCAATCTTACCAGAACTCTTCTACAAGTGGAAATATAACTTACAACATACAGAATCTGATTACCACAATTATAGATTCACTATGAATATCTAACTCACTATTTTCAATCTTATTTGCTAGCAGGTAGTAAGCATTGGCGTGTTACCTCCACCCTTCGCTAAACAGCTGATATTATCTTTACACGCTGACGTCATCCCCACTCAGACACAGCGTGCAAACACACAGGACGCTACAGCCTCTCAACAAGGAAACAGCTCTCAGTGTGTGCGGTCTGAAGATGCAGCTCCTCATTTGAACAACTCCAATGTAACGGAGCAGGAATACTCACCATCCGCCACTGTAAAGCAAACCGCAAGTATATTCAGTGACTGAAATTCAATCTAATGATCTGTATTGTTGTGGATGCGTTTATAACGAGTGCATAAGAGCCAATCTAACTCAGGCTTCATAGCTTTCGTGTGTAACTAATTACGTCCTGCTTCTGCCATTTCTAACTGAACTGTTTATTTATTTGACGCATGCTCACAAGTCTTACGCATCCTAATGCTTTACTATGCTGTTATTCCTCTTTGCTAACTAATGAGTGCTTACTAACCTGAACTACTACTCCAACGATTTATAAAGGACTCTTTACTAGTGATGTCGCGAACCTAAATAATTCGGTTCGCGAACGGCGGAAGCGAACTTCCGCAACTGTTCGTGAACGGGCGAACCGCCATTGACTTCAATAGGCAGGCAAATTTTAAAACACACAGGGACTCTTTCTGGCCACAATAGTGATGGAAAAGTTGTTTCAAGTGTACTAACACCTGGACTGTGGCATGCCAGAGGGGGATCCATGGCAAAACTCCCACGGAAAATTACATAGTTAATGCAGAGTCTGGTTTTAATCCATAAAGGGCATAAATCATCTAACATTCCTAAATTGTTTGGAATAACGTGATTTAAAACATCAGGTATGATGTTGTATCGATCGGGTAGTGTAAGAGTTACGCCCGCTTCACAGTGACAGACCAAACTCCTCGTTTAACGCACCGCAAACAACCCATTGCCACAAGATAGATTTGATAGATAGATACATAGATTAGATAGAAAGATCAATAGATGCAGTAGATACATTTGATAGATACGATAGATAGATTTAATAGATCAATAGATAGATTTGATAGACAGTTAATTTCCCAGACAGAGAATTACAAGACATGCGGTCTGAGACCCATGGTAAGGTTCCCAGAGGCAGTTGCGGCGCCTGAGGCTCTGATTAGAACAGAGCACTATGGAACGTATCTGCCCTCGGCCGAAATCGGAACATTCTTTAGCTTTCTATCTGTCGGCCAAATGTCCGTCTACCAAATGTCCTTCTGCATTTTGTCAGAGCACCGCGTGCAATCTACTGTGCCAACAGATATGAGTGGTCTGTCAAGTAGTACTATTCTTATAAATTTAATACCTGTTACGTCCCCTATCAGGGTACGTGTATATGGCATGGATTTTAGGAATCATGAGATGGAAAAAGATGCTTGGTCGGTCCGGCCACGAGATAGATAGATTTGATAGATAGATAGATAGATAGATAGATACATAGATTAGATAGATAGATCAATAGATGCAATAGATACATTTGATAGATACGATAGATAGATACATTTGATAGATCAATAGATAGATTTGATAGATAGATAATTTCTCAGACAGAGAATTACAAGATGTGCGGTCTGGGACCCATGGTAAGGTTACTTTCTTTTGCACAATCGAGTACATGTTGGGGATTGCCTTTTGTGCAAAGAAATTTCGGCCGGGTACCTTCCACTGCGGTGTCCCCTATCAGGGGACGCGTATATGGCATGGATTTTAGGAACCGGGAGATGGAAAAAGATGCTTGGTCAGTCCTCCTACTTGAAATTTGGGGCACTGCGCATGCAATCTACTGTGCCACCAGATATGAGTGGTGTGTTAAGTAGTACTATTCTTATCAGTTTAATCCCTGTTACGTCCCCTATCAGGGGACATGTAAATGGCATTGATTTTCGGAACCGGGATATGGAAAAAGATGCTTGGTCAGTCCTGCCACGAGATAGATTTGATAGATAGATACATAGATTAGATAGATAGATCAATAGATGCAATAGATACATTTGATAGATACAATAGATAGATTTGATAGATCAATAGATAGATTTGATAGATAGATAGATAATTTCCCAGACAGAGAATTACAAGACGTGCGGTCTGGGACCCATGGTAAGATTACTTCCTTTTGCACAATCGAGTACAGGTTGGGGATTGCCTTTTGTGCAAAGAAATTTTGGCCGGGTACCTTCCACTGCGGTGTCCCTATCAGGGGACGTGGTCGTGTATATGGTATGGATTTTAGGAACCGGGAGATGGAAAAAGATGCTTGGTCGGTCCACCTACTTCAAATTTGGGGCACTGCGTGTGCAATCTACTGTGCCACCAGATATGAGTGGTGTGTTAAGTAGTACTATTCCTATCACTTTAATCCCTGTTACGTGCCTTTTTTTTGTTTTGTTTTTTGAAGCCACAGTGCAGCACCAGAGGCCAGAAAAATTTGGTATGTACACATGCCTGAAAAATTAGGTATTGTTGCAGCCACTGCTGTAGCAGCAGCCAGAAAAATTGATGTTTGTTTCCATGGCAGAAAGTGCCCTAAAACATTGCGGCTTGAACCCTAGTTGGTGGCCGATAAGTCACGCAAGTCATCCGGCATTCGAAGATAACATACAGCAGATTGTGGACCATTTATAGCCCAAGGCAGATCATCTCATTAGGCCTTTTTTACTCTAATGTATCGCCCAATGTCAGTCCCTTCGGGATCCATCCCTCATTCATCTTAATAAAGGTGAGGTAATCTAGACTTTTTTTACCTAGGCGACTTCTCTTCTCAGTGACAATACCTCCTGCAGCACTGAAGGTCCTTTCTGACAGGACACTTGAAGTGGGGCAGGCCAGAAGTTCTATTGCAAATTGGGATAGCTCAGGCCACAGGTCAAGCCTGCACACCCAGTAGTCAAGGGGTCCATCACTCCTCAGAGTGTCGAGATCTGCAGTTAAGGCGAGATAGTCTGCTACCTGTCGGTCGAGTCGTTCTCTGAGGGTGGACCCCGAAGGGCTGTGGCGATGCATAGGAGTTAAAAAGCTCTGCATGTCCTCCATCAACAACACGTCTGTTAAGCGTCCTGTCCTTGCCGGCGTGATCGTGGGAGTCGGAGGATTACTTTCACCTCTTCCCCTGTTAGATTCCCGTTGTGCTGTGACATCACCCTTATACGCTGTGTAAAGCATAATTTTTAATTAATTTTGGAACTGCTGCATCCTTTCCGACTTGCAGGAATTTGGTAACATTTCAGGCACTTTATGCTTATACAGGGGGTCTAGTAGCGTGGACATCCAGTACAGGTCCTTCTCCTTCAGCTTTTTTATACGAGGGTCACTTAACAGGCACAACAGCATGAAAGAGCCCATTTGCACAAGTTTGGATGCCAAGCTACTCATGTCCCATTCCTCGTCCTCAGTGATCACCCTGGGATGCCTGTTGTGGTTGGTCTTCCTCCTCCTCAAAGCCACATTCCTCCTCTAACTCCTCTTCCTCACAATCCTCTTCCAGCGTTGCCGCTGGTCCAGCAAGCGATGCTGATAAGGCTGTTTCTGGTGGTGATGGAAACCACAACTCTTCCTCTTCACGCTCATCTACGGCCTGATCCAGCACTCTTCGCAGGGCACGCTCCAGGAAGAAAACAAATGGTATGATGTCGCTGATGGTGCCTTCGGTGCGACTGACTAGGTTTGTCACCTCCTCAAAAGGACGCATGAGCCTACAGGCATTGCGCATGAGCGTCCAGTAACATGGCAAAAAAATCCCCAGCTCCGCAGAGGCTGTCCTAGCACCCCAAATACAAATACTCGTTAACGGCTTTTTGTTGTTGGAGCAGGTGGAACATTAGGAGTGTTGAATTCCAACGTGTTGGGCTGTCGCAAATCAAGCGCCTCACTGGCATGTTGTTTTGCCGTTGGATATCTGCAAAATTCGCCATGGCCGTGTAGGAACGCCTGAAATGGCCACACACCTTCCTGTCCTGCTTCAGGACGTCCTGTAAGCCTGGGTACTTATGCACAAAGCATTGTACGATCAGATTACACACATGTGCCATGCACAGCACATGTGTCAACTTGCCCAATTTCAATGCCGCCACCAAATTACTTCCGTTGTCAGAAACCACTTTGCCAATCTCCAGTTGGTGCGGAGTCAGCCACTGATCCACCTGTGAATTCAGAGTGGACAGGAGTGCTGTTCCGGTGTGACTCTCTGCTTTCAGGCAAGTCAACCCCAAGACGGTGTGACACTGCCGTATCCGGGATGTGGAATAGTACCTGCGGAGCTGGGGTAGTGCCGTTGATGTGGAGCAAGACGCAGCAGCAGAAGAGGACTCAGCCGAGGAAGAGGTTATGGAAGAGGATGGAGTAGGAGGAGTAGAGGAGGTGGCAGCAGGCCTGTCTGCAAGTCGTGGCGGTGTCACCAACTCCTCTGCAGAGCCACGCATTCCATGCTTGGCAGCCATCAGCAGGTTTACCCAATGCGCAGTGTAGGTGATATACCTGCCCTGACCATGCTTTGCAGACCAGCTATCAGTGGTCAGATGGACCCTTGCCCCAACACTGTGTGCCAGACATGCCATTACTTCCTTTCGCACAATCGAGTACAGGTTGGGGATTGCCTTTTGTGCAAAGAAATTTCGGCCGGGTACCTTCCACTGCGGTGTCCCAATAGCTACAATTTTTTTGAATGCCTCAGACTCCACCAGCTTGCGGGCTAAGAGTTCAGACAAGCCAGCTGTCAGACGCCGGGCAAGGGGGTGACTTTGGGACATTGGCTTCTTACGCTCAAACATGTCCTTGACAGACACCTGACTGTGGGCAGATGAGCAGGAACTGCTACGGAAGAGAGATGGAGTGGTGGATGGTTGAGAGAGGGCAAGGAGGACAGCAGTGGTTGACATGGCTGAAGATGCTGGACCAGGAGGAGGATGGCGGCTTTGAGTTTGTGTTCATCCCATCGGCGTTTGTGATGTGAGATCATGTGCCTTCCCAAAGCAGTTGTACCTAGGTGGGTGTTGGACTTCCCACGACTCAGTTTCTTTTGGCACAGGTTGCAAATGGCATCACTGTTGTCAGAGGCAGACACACACAAAAATGCCACACTGCTGAGCTCTGCGATGACGGCATTCTGGTGGTGGCAACAGCATGCATTGATTGGCGTGCTGTCTGGCTGACCCCGGTTGCCGATGCATGCTGTCTGACTGTGCCACTAGCTCCGTGCGACGACCTCCCCCTGCTTCCAACTCGTCTCCTCCTCCTCTCTGTCTCCCCATCTGAACTTTCCCCCTGTTCTTCTTCTCTTCTAGCGGGCACCCACGTGACATCCACGGACGCATCGTCATCATCAACCGCTTCACTTGTATCTGACAATCAACAAAGGAAGCAGCAGCGGGTACAACATCATCATCATCACACTGTATGTCCATGTCTGTAATGCTGCCTGACTGAGACATATCACTGTTATCTACATCCTCTGTCAATGATGGTTGCGCATCACTCATTTCTTCAAACTGATGTGTCAATAACTCCTCTGACAGATCAAGTGAAGCGGCTGTGGTGCTAGTGTTGGTGCTGGCAGCAGGAGGGCGAGTGGTCACTTGAGAGGTGCCCGAAGCTTAGCTGGAGGTGGATGGTGCGTCAAGGTTCCGAGCGGAAGCTGTAGAAGATTGGGTGTCCTGTGTTAGCCAGTCAACTAGGTCCTCCTCAGAACTTTTCGCGTTCATGGTACGTGGCCTCTGAACACTGGGCATTATTGTAGAGTCAAAGGGAATCACAGCACCACAACCACAACGGCACCTGCGGGGTGGCTTGCCTCTGCCTGTCATTTTTTTTTTAAATGTACACTTAAACTACTATTAAACAAGATATGAGTGGTGGCACTGGGCAAGTGGGCACAGTATACGCTGCGAGCCTGACACAAAAAAGGAGACTGATGTTTCACAGTCAAAAAAGTTTATTTTTTAAATATTTACACTACTATTACAACAGATATGAGTGGTGGCACTAGTTGGCAAGTGGGCCTGGCACACACGCTGGCAGGCAGGCAACTGCAATTAGATTACACTAGCAGACTGATGTTTCACAGTCAAAAAAGTTTGTTTTTTAAATATTTACACTACTGTTATAACAAATATGAGTGGTGGCACTAGTTGGCAAGTTGGCCTGGCACACACACTGGCAGGCAGGCAACTGCAATTAGATTACACTAGCAGACTGATGTTTCACAGTCAAAAAAGTTTTTTTTTTAAATATTTACATTACTGTTACAACAAATATGAGTGGTGGCACTAGTTGGCAAGTGGGCCTGGCACACATGCTGGCAGGCAGGCAACTGCAATTAGATTACACTAGCAGACTGATGTTTCACAGTCAAAAAAGTTTTTTTTTTTTAAATATTTACACTACTGTTACAACAAATATGAGTGGTGGGACTAGTTGGCAAGTGGGCCTGGCACACACGCTGGCAGGCAGGCAACTGCAATTAGATTACACTAGCAGACTGATGTTTCCCAGTCAAAAAAGTTTTTTTTAAAATATTTACTCTACTGTTATAACAAATATGAGTGGTGGCACTAGTTGGCAAGTGGGCCTGGCACACACACTGGCAGGCAGGCAACTGCAATTAGATTACACTAGCAGACTGATGTTTCACAGTAAAAAAAAGTTTTTTTTTTAAATATTTACACTACTGTTATAACAAATATGAGTGGTGGCACTAGTTGGCAAGTGGGCCTGGCACACACACTGGCATGGAAGGCAACTGCAATTAGATTACACTAGCAGACTGATGTTTCAGTCACAAAAGTTTTTTTTTAAATATTTACACTACTGTTACAACAAATATGAGTGGTGGCACTAGTTGGCAAGTGGGCCTGGCACACACGCTGGCAGGCAATTGCAATTAGATTACACTAGCAGAC
Source organism: Bombina bombina (assembly GCF_027579735.1). Taxonomy (NCBI): domain Eukaryota; kingdom Metazoa; phylum Chordata; class Amphibia; order Anura; family Bombinatoridae; genus Bombina; species Bombina bombina. The sequence goes on from NC_069501.1 coordinate 246,428,403, forward strand.
TGATGTTTCACAGTCAAAAAAGTTTTTTTTTTAAATATTTACACTACTGTTACAACAAATATGAGTGGTGGCACTAGTTGGCAAGTGGGCCTGGCACACACGCTGGCAGGCAGGCAGGCAGGCAGGCAGGCAACTACAATTAGATTACACTAGCAGATTGATGTTTCACAGTCAAAAAAGTTTTTTTTTTAAATATTTACACTACTGTTACAACAGATATGAGTGGTGGCACTAGTTGGCAAGTGGGCCTGGCCCACATGCTTGCATGGAAGGCAACTGCAATTAGATTACACTAGCAGACTGATGTTTCAGTCAAAAAAAGTTTTTTTAAAAAATATTTACACTACTGTTACAATAAATATGAGTGGTGGCACTAGTTGACAAGTGGGCCTAGCACACACGCTGGCAGGCAGGCAACTGCAATTAGATTACAGTAGCAGACTGATGTTTCACAGTCAAATTTTTTTTTAAAATATTTACACTACTGTTACAACAAATATGAGTGGTGGGACTAGTTGGCAAGTGGGCCTGGCACACACACTGGCAGGCAGGCAGGCAACTGCAATTAGATTACACTAGCAGACTGATGTTTCACAGTCAAAAATATTTTTTTTAAAATATTTACACTACTGTTATAACAAATATGAGTGGTGGCACTAGTTGGCAAGTGGGCCTGGCACACACGCTGGCAGGCAGGCAACTGCAATTAGATTACACTAGCAGACTGATGTTTCACAGTAAAAAAAGTTTTTTTTTAAATATTTACACTACTGTTATAACAAATATGAGTGGTGGCACTAGTTGGCAAGTGGGCCTGGCACACACACTGGCATGGAAGGCAACTGCAATTAGATTACACTAGCAGACTTATGTTTCAGTCAAAAAAGTTTTTTTAAAATATTTACACTACTGTTACAACAAATATGAGTGGTGGCACTAGGTAGCAAGTGGGCCTGGCACACACGCTGGCAGGCAATTGCAATTAGATTACACTAGCAGACTGATGTTTCACAGTCAAAAAAGTTTTTTTTTTAAATATTTACACTACTGTTACAACAAATATGAGTGTTGGCACTAGTTGGCAAGTGGTCCTGGCACACACGCTGGCAGGCAGGCAACTGCAATTAGATTACACTAGCAGACTGATGTTTCACAGTCAAAAAAGTTTTTTTTTAAAATATTTACACTACTGTTACAACAAATATGAGTGGTGGGACTAGTTGGCAAGTGGGCCTGGCACACACGCTGGCAGGCAGGCAGGCAGGCAACTGCAATTAGATTACACTAGCAGACTGATGTTTCACAGTCAAAAATATTTTTTTTTAAATATTTACACTACTGTTATAACAAATATGAGTGGTGGCACTAGTTGGCAAGTGGGCCTGGCACACACGCTGGCAGGCAGGCAACTGCAATTAGATTACACTAGCAGACTGATGTTTCACAGTAAAAAAAGTTTTTTTTTAAATATTTACACTACTGTTATAACAAATATGAGTGGTGGCACTAGTTGGCAAGTGGGCCTGGCACACACACTGGCATGGAAGGCAACTGCAATTAGATTACACTAGCAGACTTATGTTTCAGTCAAAAAAGTTTTTTTAAAATATTTACACTACTGTTACAACAAATATGAGTGGTGGCACTAGGTAGCAAGTGGGCCTGGCACACACGCTGGCAGGCAATTGCAATTAGATTACACTAGCAGACTGATGTTTCACAGTCAAAAAAGTTTTTTTTTTAAATATTTACACTACTGTTACAACAAATATGAGTGTTGGCACTAGTTGGCAAGTGGTCCTGGCACACACGCTGGCAGGCAGGCAACTGCAATTAGATTACACTAGCAGACTGATGTTTCACAGTCAAAAAAGTTTTTTTTTTAAATATTTACACTACTGTTACAACAAATATGAGTGGTGGGACTAGTTGGCAAGTGGGCCTGGCACACACGCTGGCAGGCAGGCAGGCAGGCAACTGCAATTAGATTACACTAGCAGACTGATGTTTCACAGTCAAAAAAGTTTTTTTTTTAAATATTTACACTACTGTTATAACAAATATGAGTGGTGGCACTAGTTGGCAAGTGGGCCTGGCACACACGCTGGCAGGCAGGCAACTGCAATTAGATTACACTAGCAGACTGATGTTTCACAGTAAAAAAAGTTTTTTTTTTAAATATTTACACTACTGTTATAACAAATATGAGTGGTGGCACTAGTTGTTAAGTGGGCCTGGCACACACGCTGGCATGGAAGGCAACTGCAATTAGATTACACCAGCAGACTTATGTTTCAGTCAAAAAAGTTTTTTTTTAAATATTTACACTACTGTTACAACAAATATGAGTGGTGGCACTAGGTAGCAAGTGGGCCTGGCACACACGCTGGAAGGCAGGAAGGCAGGCAACTGCAATTAGATTACACTAGCAGACTGATGTTTCACAGTCAAAAAATTTTTTTTTTAAATATTTACACTACTGTTACAACAAATATGAGTGGTGGCACTAGTTGGCAAGTGGTCCTGGCACACACGCTGGCAGGCAGGCAACTGCAATTAGATTACACTAGCAGACTGATGTTTCACAGTCAAAAAAGTTTTTTTTTTAAAATATTTACACTACTGTTACAATAAATATGAGTGGTGGCACTAGGTAGCAAGTGGGCCTGGCACACACGGTGGCAGGCAACTGCAATTAGATTACACTAGCAGACTGATGTTTCACAGTCAAAAAAGTTTTTTTTTTTTTAAATATTTACACTACTGTTACAACAGATATGAGTGGTGGCACTAGTTGGCAAGTGGGCCTGGCACACACGCTGGCAGGCAGGCAGGCAACTGCAATTAGATTACACTAGCAGACTGATGTTTCACAGTCAAAAAAGTTTTTTTTTTAAATATTTACACTACTGTTATAACAAATATGAGTGGTGGCACTAGTTGGCAAGTGGGCCTGGCACACATGCTGGCATGGAAGGCAACTGCAATTAGATTACACTAGCAGACTGATGTTTCAGTCAAAAAAGTTTTTTTTAAAATATTTACACTACTGTTACAATAAATATGAGTGGTGGCACTAGTTGACAAGTGGGCCTAGCACACACGCTGGCAGGCAGGCAACTGCAATTAGATTACAGTAGCAGACTGATGTTTCACAGTCAAATTTTTTTTTTTAAATATTTACACTACTGTTACAACAAATATGAGTGGTGGGACTAGTTGGCAAGTGGGCCTGGCACACACACTGGCAGACAGGCAGGCAACTGCAATTAGATTACACTAGCAGACTGATGTTTCACAGTCAAAAATATTTTTTTTTTAAATATTTACACTACTGTTATAACAAATATGAATGGTGGCACTAGTTGGCAAGTGGGCCTGGCACACACGCTGGCATGGAAGGCAACTGCAATTAGATTACACTAGCAGACATGTTTCAGTCAAAAAAGTTTTTTTAAAATATTTACACTACTGTTACAACAAATATGAATGGTGGCACTAGGTAGCAAGTGGGCCTGGCACACACGCTGGCAGGCAATTGCAATTAGATTACACTAGCAGACTGATGTTTCACAGTCAAAAAAGTTTTTTTTTTTAAATATTTACACTACTGTTACAACAAATATGAGTGTTGGCACTAGTTGGCAAGTGGTCCTGGCACACACGCTGGCAGGCAGGCAACTGCAATTAGATTACACTAGCAGACTGATGTTTCACAGTCAAAAAAGTTTTTTTTTAAATATTTACACTACTGTTACAACAAATGTGAGTGGTGGGACTAGTTGGCAAGTGGGCCTGGCACACACGCTGGCAGGCAGGCAGGCAACTGCAATTAGATTACACTAGCAGACTGATGTTTCACAGTCAAAAATATTTTTTTTTAAAATATTTACACTACTGTTATAACAAATATGAGTGGTGGCACTAGTTGGCAAGTGGGCCTGGCACACACGCTGGCAGGCAGTCAACTGCAATTAGATTACAGTAGCAGACTGATGTTTCACAGTAAAAAAAGTTTTTTTTTTTTAAATATTTACACTACTGTTATAACAAATATGAGTGGTGGCACTAGTTGGCAAGTGGGCCTGGCACACACGCTAGCATAGAAGGCAACTGCAATTAGATTACACTAGCAGACTTATGTTTCAGTCAAAAAAGTTTTTTTTTAAATATTTACACTACTGTTACAACAAATATGAGTGGTGGCACTAGGTAGCAAGTGGGCCTGGCACACACGCTGGCAGGCAGGCAGGCAGGCAACTGCAATTAGATTACACTAGCAGACTGATGTTTCACAGTCAAAAAAGTTTTTTTTTTAAATATTTACACTACTGTTATAACAAATATGAGTGGTGGCACTAGTTGGCAAGTGGGCCTGGCACACACGCTGGCAGGCAGGCAACTGCAATTAGATTACACTAGCAGACTGATGTTTCACAGTAAAAAAAGTTTTTTTTTTAAATATTTACACTACTGTTATAACAAATATGAGTGGTGGCACTAGTTGTTAAGTGGGCCTGGCACACACGCTGGCATGGAAGGCAACTGCAATTAGATTACACTAGCAGACTTATGTTTCAGTCAAAAAAGTTTTTTTTAAAATATTTACACTACTGTTACAACAAATATGAGTGGTGGCACTAGGTAGCAAGTGGGCCTGGCACACACGCTGGCAGGCAGGAAGGCAGGCAACTGCAATTAGATTACACTAGCAGACTGATGTTTCACAGTAAAAAAAGTTTTTTTTTTAAATATTTACACTACTGTTATAACAAATATGAGTGGTGGCACTAGTTGTTAAGTGGGCCTGGCACACACGCTGGCATGGAAGGCAACTGCAATTAGATTACACTAGCAGACTTATGTTTCAGTCAAAAAAGTTTTTTTAAAAAATATTTACACTACTGTTACAACAAATATGAGTGGTGGCACTAGTTGGCAAGTGGTCCTGGCACACACGCTGGCAGGCAGGCAACTGCAATTAGATTACACTAGCAGACTGATGTTTCACAGTCAAAAAAGTTTTTTTTTTTAATATTTACACTACTGTTACAACAAATATGAGTGGTGGCACTAGGTAGCAAGTGGGCCTGGCACACACGCTGGCAGGCAGGCAGGCAACTGCAATTAGATTACACTAGCAGACTGATGTTTCACAGTCAAAAAAGTTTTTTTTTTTTTTAAATATTTACACTACTGTTACAACAAATATGAGTGGTGGCACTAGTTGGCAAGTGGGCCTGGCACACACATTGGCAGGCAGGCAGGCAGGCAACTGCAATTAGATGACACTAGCAGACTGATGTTTCACGGTCAAAAAAGTTTTTTTTTAAATGTTTACACTACTGTTATAACAAATATGAGTGGTGGCACTAGTTGGCAAGTGGGCCTGGCACACACGCTGGCAGGCAGGCAACTGTAATTAGATTACACTAGCAGACTGATGTTTCACAGTCAAATTTTTTTTTTTTAATATTTACACTACTGTTACAACAAATATGAGTGGTGGCACTAGTTGGCAAGTGGACATGGCACACACGCTGGCAGGCAGGCAATTGCAATTGGATTACACTAGCAGACTGATGTTTCACAGTCAAAAAAGTTTTTTTAAAAAATATTTACACTACTGTTACAACAAATATGAGTGGGTGCACTAGTTGGCAAGTGGGCCTGGCACACCCGCTGGCAGGCAGGCAGGCAACTGCAATTAGATTACACTAGCAGACTGATGTTTCACAGTCAAAAAAGTTTTTTTTGCAAATATTTACACTACTTTTACAACAAATATGAGTGGTGGCACTAGTTGGCAAGTGGGCCTGGCACACATGCTGGCAGGCAGGCAGGCAACTGCAATTAGATTACACAAGCAGACTGATGTTTCACAGTCAAAAAAGTTTTTTTTTTTTTAAATATTTACACTACTGTTACAACAAATATGAGTGGTGGCACTAGGTAGCAAGTGGGCCTGGCACACACGCTGGCAGGCAGGCAGGCAGGCAACTGCAATTAGATTACACTAGCAGACTGATGTTTCACAGTCAAAAAAGTTTGTTTTTAAAAAATATTTACACTACTGTTACAACAAATATGAGTGGTGGCACTAGTTGGCAAGTGGCCCTGGCACACACGCTGGCAGGCAGGCAACTGCAATTAGATTACACTAGCAGACTGATGTTTCACAGTCAAAAATGTTTTTTTTTAAATATTTACACTACTGTTACAACAAATATGAGTGGTGGCACTAGTTGGCAAGTGGGCCTGGCACACATGCTGGCAGGCAGGCAACTGCAATTAGATTACACTAGCAGACTGATGTTTCACAGTCAAAAAAGTTTTTTTTAAAATATTTACACTACTGTTACAACAAATATGAGTGGTGGCATTAGTTGGCAAGTGGGCCTGGCGCACACGCTGGCAGGCAGGCAACTGCAATTAGATTACACTAGCAGACTGATGTTTCACAGTCAAATTTTTTTTTTAAATAGTTACACTACTGTTATAACAAATATGAGTGGTGGCACTAGTTGGCAAGTGGGCCTGGCACACACACTGGCAGGCAGGCAGGCAGGCAGGCAGGCAGGCAGGCAGGCAGGCAGGCAATTGCAATTGGATTACACTAGCAGACTGATGTTTCACAGTCAAAAAAGTTTTTTTAAAAAATATTTAGACTACTGTTACAACAAATATGAGTGGTGGCACTAGTTGGCAAGTGGGCCTGGCACACACGCTGGCAGGCAGGCAACTGCAATTAGATTACACTAGCAGACTGATGTTTCACAGTCAAAAAAGTTTTTTTTTAAATATTTACTCTACTGTTATAACAAATATGAGTGGTGGCACTAGTTGGCAAGTGGGCCTGGCACACACACTGGCAGGCAGGCAACTGCAATTAGATTACACTAGCAGACTGATGTTTCACAGTAAAAAAAAGGTTTTTTTTTAAATATTTACACTACTGTTATAACAAATATGAGTGGTGGCACTAGTTGGCAAGTGGGCCTGGCACACACACTGGCATGGAAGGCAACTGCAATTAGATTACACTAGCAGACTGATGTTTCAGTCACAAAAGTTTTTTTTTTAAATATTTACACTACTGTTACAACAAATATGAGTGGTGGCACTAGTTGGCAAGTGGGCCTGGCACACACGTTGGCAGGCAGGCAGGCAGGCAACTGCAATTAGATGACACTAGCAGACTGATGTTTCACGGTCAAAAAAGTTTTTTTTTAAATGTTTACACTACTGTTATAACAAATATGAGTGGTGGCACTAGTTGGCAAGTGGGCCTGGCACACACGCTGGCAGGCAGGCAACTGTAATTAGATTACACTAGCAGACTGATGTTTCACAGTCAAATTTTTTTTTTTAATATTTACACTACTGTTACAACAAATATGAGTGGTGGCACTAGTTGGCAAGTGGACATGGCACACACGCTGGCAGGCAGGCAATTGCAATTGGATTACACTAGCAGACTGATGTTTCACAGTCAAAAAAGTTTTTTTAAAAAATATTTACACTACTGTTACAACAAATATGAGTGGGTGCACTAGTTGGCAAGTGGGCCTGGCACACCCGCTGGCAGGCAGGCAGGCAACTGCAATTAGATTACACTAGCAGACTGATGTTTCACAGTCAAAAAAGTTTTTTTTGCAAATATTTACACTACTTTTACAACAAATATGAGTGGTGGCACTAGTTGGCAAGTGGGCCTGGCACACATGCTGGCAGGCAGGCAGGCAACTGCAATTAGATTACACAAGCAGACTGATGTTTCACAGTCAAAAAAGTTTTTTTTTTTTTAAATATTTACACTACTGTTACAACAAATATGAGTGGTGGCACTAGGTAGCAAGTGGGCCTGGCACACACGCTGGCAGGCAGGCAGGCAGGCAACTGCAATTAGATTACACTAGCAGACTGATGTTTCACAGTCAAAAAAGTTTGTTTTTAAAAAATATTTACACTACTGTTACAACAAATATGAGTGGTGGCACTAGTTGGCAAGTGGCCCTGGCACACACGCTGGCAGGCAGGCAACTGCAATTAGATTACACTAGCAGACTGATGTTTCACAGTCAAAAATGTTTTTTTTTAAATATTTACACTACTGTTACAACAAATATGAGTGGTGGCAGTAGTTGGCAAGTGGGCCTGGCACACATGCTGGCAGGCAGGCAACTGCAATTAGATTACACTAGCAGACTGATGTTTCACAGTCAAAAAAGTTTTTTTTTAAATATTTACACTACTGTTACAACAAATATGAGTGGTGGCATTAGTTGGCAAGTGGGCCTGGCGCACACGCTGGCAGGCAGGCAACTGCAATTAGATTACACTAGCAGACTGATGTTTCACAGTCAAATTTTTTTTTTTAAATAGTTACACTACTGTTATAACAAATATGAGTGGTGGCACTAGTTGGCAAGTGGGCCTGGCACACACACTGGCAGGCAGGCAGGCAGGCAGGCAATTGCAATTGGATTACACTAGCAGACTGATGTTTCACAGTCAAAAAAGTTTTTTTAAAAAATATTTAGACTACTGTTACAACAAATATGAGTGGTGGCACTAGTTGGCAAGTGGGCCTGGCACACACGCTGGCAGGCAGGCAACTGCAATTAGATTACACTAGCAGACTGATGTTTCACAGTCAAAAAAGTTTGTTTAAAATATTTACACTACTGTTATAGCAAATATGAGTGGTGGCACTAGTTGGCAAGTGAGCCTGGCACACACGCTGGCATGGAAGGCAACTGCAATTAGATTACACTAGCAGACTGATGTTTCACAGTCAAAAAAGTTTATTTTAAATATTTACACTACTGTTACAACAAATATGAGTGGTGGCACTACTTGGCAAGTGGGCCTGGCACACACGCTGGCAGGCAGGCAACTGCAATTAGATTACACTAGCAGACTGATGTTTCACAGTCAAAAAAGTTTTTTTTTCAAATATTTACACTACTGTTACAACAAATATGAGTGGTGGCACTAGTTGGCAAGTGGGCCTGGCACACACGCTGGCAGGCAGGCAACTGCAATTAGATTACACTAGCAGACTGATGTTTCACAGTCAAAAAAGTTTATTTTTTAAATATTTACACTACTGTTACAACAAATATGAGTGGTGGCATTAGTTGGCAAGTGGGCCTGGCACACCCGCTGGCAGGCAGGCAGGCAACTGCAATTAGATTACACTAGCAGACTGATGTTTCACAGTCAAAAAAGTTTTTTTTGCAAATATTTACACTACTTTTACAACAAATATGAGTGGTGGCACTAGTTGGCAAGTGGGCCTGGCACACATGCTGGCAGGCAGGCAGGCAACTGCAATTAGATTACACAAGCAGACTGATGTTTCACAGTCAAAAAAGTTTTGTTTTTTTTAAATATTTACACTACTGTTACAACAAATATGAGTGGTGGCACTAGGTAGCAAGTGGGCCTGGCACACACGCTGGCAGGCAGGCAGGCAGGCAACTGCAATTAGATTACACTAGCAGACTGATGTTTCACAGTCAAAAAAGTTTGTTTTTAAAAAATATTTACACTACTGTTACAACAAATATGAGTGGTGGCACTAGTTGGCAAGTGGCCCTGGCACACACGCTGGCAGGCAGGCAACTGCAATTAGATTACACTAGCAGACTGATGTTTCACAGTCAAAAATGTTTTTTTTTAAATATTTACACTACTGTTACAACAAATATGAGTGGTGGCAGTAGTTGGCAAGTGGGCCTGGCACACATGCTGGCAGGCAGGCAACTGCAATTAGATTACACTAGCAGACTGATGTTTCACAGTCAAAAAAGTTTTTTTTTAAATATTTACACTACTGTTACAACAAATATGAGTGGTGGCATTAGTTGGCAAGTGGGCCTGGCGCACACGCTGGCAGGCAGGCAACTGCAATTAGATTACACTAGCAGACTGATGTTTCACAGTCAAATTTTTTTTTTAAATAGTTACACTACTGTTATAACAAATATGAGTGGTGGCACTAGTTGGCAAGTGGGCCTGGCACACACACTGGCAGGCAGGCAGGCAGGCAGGCAATTGCAATTGGATTACACTAGCAGACTGATGTTTCACAGTCAAAAAAGTTTTTTTAAAAAATATTTAGACTACTGTTACAACAAATATGAGTGGTGGCACTAGTTGGCAAGTGGGCCTGGCACACACGCTGGCAGGCAGGCAACTGCAATTAGATTACACTAGCAGACTGATGTTTCACAGTCAAAAAAGTTTGTTTAAAATATTTACACTACTGTTATAGCAAATATGAGTGGTGGCACTAGTTGGCAAGTGAGCCTGGCACACACGCTGGCATGGAAGGCAACTGCAATTAGATTACACTAGCAGACTGATGTTTCACAGTCAAAAAAGTTTATTTTAAATATTTACACTACTGTTACAACAAATATGAGTGGTGGCACTACTTGGCAAGTGGGCCTGGCACACACGCTGGCAGGCAGGCAACTGCAATTAGATTACACTAGCAGACTGATGTTTCACAGTCAAAAAAGTTTTTTTTCCAAATATTTACACTACTGTTACAACAAATATGAGTGGTGGCACTAGTTGGCAAGTGGGCCTGGCACACACGCTGGCAGGCAGGCAACTGCAATTAGATTACACTAGCAGACTGATGTTTCACAGTCAAAAAAGTTTATTTTTTAAATATTTACACTACTGTTACAACAAATATGAGTGGTGGCATTAGTTGGCAAGTGGGCCTGGCACACACGCTGGCAGGCAGGCAACTGCAATTAGATTACACTAGCAGACTGATGTTTCACAGTCAAAAAAGTTTTTTTTTTTAAATATTTACACTACTGTTACAACAGATATGAGTGGTGGCACTAGTTGGCAAGTGGGCCTGGCACACACGCTGGCAGGCAGGCAACTTCAATTAGATTACACTAGCAGACTGATGTTTCACAGTCAAAAAAGTTTTTTTTTTCAAATATTTACACTACTGTTACAACAAATATGAGTGGTGGCACTAGTTGGCAAGTGGGCCTGGCACACACGCTGGCAGGCAGGCAACTGCAATTAGATTACACTAGCAGACTGATGTTTCACAGTCAAAAAAGTTTATTTTTTAAATATTTACACTACTGTTACAACAAATATGAGTGGTGGCACTAGTTGGCAAGTGGGCCTGGCACACCCGCTGGCAGGCAGGCAGGCAACTGCAATTAGATTACACTAGCAGACTGATGTTTCACAGTCAAAAAAGTTTTTTTTGCAAATATTTACACTACTTTTACAACAAATATGAGTGGTGGCACTAGTTGGCAAGTGGGCCTGGCACACATGCTGGCAGGCAGGCAGGCAACTGCAATTAGATTACACAAGCAGACTGATGTTTCACAGTCAAAAAAGTTTTTTTTTTTTTAAATATTTACACTACTGTTACAACAAATATGAGTGGTGGCACTAGGTAGCAAGTGGGCCTGGCACACACGCTGGCAGGCAGGCAGGCAGGCAACTGCAATTAGATTACACTAGCAGACTGATGTTTCACAGTCAAAAAAGTTTGTTTTTAAAAAATATTTACACTACTGTTACAACAAATATGAGTGGTGGCACTAGTTGGCAAGTGGCCCTGGCACACACGCTGGCAGGCAGGCAACTGCAATTAGATTACACTAGCAGACTGATGTTTCACAGTCAAAAATGTTTTTTTTTAAATATTTACACTACTGTTACAACAAATATGAGTGGTGGCAGTAGTTGGCAAGTGGGCCTGGCACACATGCTGGCAGGCAGGCAACTGCAATTAGATTACACTAGCAGACTGATGTTTCACAGTCAAAAAAGTTTTTTTTTAAATATTTACACTACTGTTACAACAAATATGAGTGGTGGCATTAGTTGGCAAGTGGGCCTGGCGCACACGCTGGCAGGCAGGCAACTGCAATTAGATTACACTAGCAGACTGATGTTTCACAGTCAAATTTTTTTTTTAAATAGTTACACTACTGTTATAACAAATATGAGTGGTGGCACTAGTTGGCAAGTGGGCCTGGCACACACACTGGCAGGCAGGCAGGCAGGCAGGCAATTGCAATTGGATTACACTAGCAGACTGATGTTTCACAGTCAAAAAAGTTTTTTTAAAAAATATTTAGACTACTGTTACAACAAATATGAGTGGTGGCACTAGTTGGCAAGTGGGCCTGGCACACACGCTGGCAGGCAGGCAACTGCAATTAGATTACACTAGCAGACTGATGTTTCACAGTCAAAAAAGTTTGTTTAAAATATTTACACTACTGTTATAGCAAATATGAGTGGTGGCACTAGTTGGCAAGTGAGCCTGGCACACACGCTGGCATGGAAGGCAACTGCAATTAGATTACACTAGCAGACTGATGTTTCACAGTCAAAAAAGTTTATTTTAAATATTTACACTACTGTTACAACAAATATGAGTGGTGGCACTACTTGGCAAGTGGGCCTGGCACACACGCTGGCAGGCAGGCAACTGCAATTAGATTACACTAGCAGACTGATGTTTCACAGTCAAAAAAGTTTTTTTTTCAAATATTTACACTACTGTTACAACAAATATGAGTGGTGGCACTAGTTGGCAAGTGGGCCTGGCACACACGCTGGCAGGCAGGCAACTGCAATTAGATTACACTAGCAGACTGATGTTTCACAGTCAAAAAAGTTTATTTTTTAAATATTTACACTACTGTTACAACAAATATGAGTGGTGGCATTAGTTGGCAAGTGGGCCTGGCACACACGCTGGCAGGCAGGCAACTGCAATTAGATTACACTAGCAGACTGATGTTTCACAGTCAAAAAAGTTTTTTTTTTTAAATATTTACACTACTGTTACAACAGATATGAGTGGTGGCACTAGTTGGCAAGTGGGCCTGGCACACACGCTGGCAGGCAGGCAACTTCAATTAGATTACACTAGCAGACTGATGTTTCACAGTCAAAAAAGTTTTTTTTTTCAAATATTTACACTACTGTTACAACAAATATGAGTGGTGGCACTAGTTGGCAAGTGGGCCTGGCACACACGCTGGCAGGCAGGCAACTGCAATTAGATTACACTAGCAGACTGATGTTTCACAGTCAAAAAAGTTTATTTTTTAAATATTTACACTACTGTTACAACAAATATGAGTGGTGGCATTAGTTGGCAAGTGGGCCTGGCACACCCGCTGGCAGGCAGGCAGGCAACTGCAATTAGATTACACTAGCAGACTGATGTTTCACAGTCAAAAAAGTTTTTTTTGCAAATATTTACACTACTTTTACAACAAATATGAGTGGTGGCACTAGTTGGCAAGTGGGCCTGGCACACATGCTGGCAGGCAGGCAGGCAACTGCAATTAGATTACACAAGCAGACTGATGTTTCACAGTCAAAAAAGTTTTTTTTTTTTTAAATATTTACACTACTGTTACAACAAATATGAGTGGTGGCACTAGGTAGCAAGTGGGCCTGGCACACACGCTGGCAGGCAGGCAGGCAGGCAACTGCAATTAGATTACACTAGCAGACTGATGTTTCACAGTCAAAAAAGTTTGTTTTTAAAAAATATTTACACTACTGTTACAACAAATATGAGTGGTGGCACTAGTTGGCAAGTGGCCCTGGCACACACGCTGGCAGGCAGGCAACTGCAATTAGATTACACTAGCAGACTGATGTTTCACAGTCAAAAATGTTTTTTTTTAAATATTTACACTACTGTTACAACAAATATGAGTGGTGGCAGTAGTTGGCAAGTGGGCCTGGCACACATGCTGGCAGGCAGGCAACTGCAATTAGATTACACTAGCAGACTGATGTTTCACAGTCAAAAAAGTTTTTTTTTAAATATTTACACTACTGTTACAACAAATATGAGTGGTGGCATTAGTTGGCAAGTGGGCCTGGCGCACACGCTGGCAGGCAGGCAACTGCAATTAGATTAAACTAGCAGACTGATGTTTCACAGTCAAATTTTTTTTTTAAATAGTTACACTACTGTTATAACAAATATGAGTGGTGGCACTAGTTGGCAAGTGGGCCTGGCACACACACTGGCAGGCAGGCAGGCAGGCAATTGCAATTGGATTACACTAGCAGACTGATGTTTCACAGTCAAAAAAGTTTTTTTAAAAAATATTTAGACTACTGTTACAACAAATATGAGTGGTGGCACTAGTTGGCAAGTGGGCCTGGCACACACGCTGGCAGGCAGGCAACTGCAATTAGATTACACTAGCAGACTGATGTTTCACAGTCAAAAAAGTTTGTTTAAAATATTTACACTACTGTTATAGCAAATATGAGTGGTGGCACTAGTTGGCAAGTGAGCCTGGCACACACGCTGGCATGGAAGGCAACTGCAATTAGATTACACTAGCAGACTGATGTTTCACAGTCAAAAAAGTTTATTTTAAATATTTACACTACTGTTACAACAAATATGAGTGGTGGCACTACTTGGCAAGTGGGCCTGGCACACACGCTGGCAGGCAGGCAACTGCAATTAGATTACACTAGCAGACTGATGTTTCACAGTCAAAAAAGTTTTTTTTTCAAATATTTACACTACTGTTACAACAAATATGAGTGGTGGCACTAGTTGGCAAGTGGGCCTGGCACACACGCTGGCAGGCAGGCAACTGCAATTAGATTACACTAGCAGACTGATGTTTCACAGTCAAAAAAGTTTATTTTTTAAATATTTACACTACTGTTACAACAAATATGAGTGGTGGCATTAGTTGGCAAGTGGGCCTGGCACACACGCTGGCAGGCAGGCAACTGCAATTAGATTACACTAGCAGACTGATGTTTCACAGTCAAAAAAGTTTTTTTTTTTAAATATTTACACTACTGTTACAACAGATATGAGTGGTGGCACTAGTTGGCAAGTGGGCCTGGCACACACGCTGGCAGGCAGGCAACTTCAATTAGATTACACTAGCAGACTGATGTTTCACAGTCAAAAAAGTTTTTTTTTTTAAATTTACACTACTGTTACAACAGATATGAGTGGTGGCACTGCAGGCAGGCAACTGCAATTAGATTACACTAGCAGACTGATGTTTCACAGGCAAAATTACACAGGCAAAAAAAAAAAAAAAACGACTGATGTTCTAGCCCTAAAAAGGGCTTTTTGGGGTGCTGTCCAAACAGCAGATATCAGATGAGTCCTTCAGGACTGTAGTGGACACTGAATACACTAGCCTAGCTATCAATTTTCCTAAAAAATCAGCAGCGGCTACAATGTTCCTCCTCTCACTAACAATGCAGGATCAGAATAAATCTAAAATGGCTGCTGCCCAGGAGCTGGGAGGGTCTGGGAGGGAGTGTCTGCTGCTGATTGGCTGTAATGTGTCTGCAGACTGTGAGATACAGGGTCAAAGTTTACTCAATGATGACGAATAGGGGGTGGATCGAACATCGCATATGTTCGCCCACCACTGCGAACGCGAACAAGCTATGTTCGCTGGGAACTATTCGCCGGCGAACAATTTGCGACATCACTACTCTTTACCTGTTCAAACTCAAGGGTTATATTAAGCACAGACTTATTATATAATATCCACAAACATTTGGTAACAATCTGATTAATCACTTCCCATATTCTGCTTAAAAGGACAGTCTACACCAGAATTGTTATTGTTTTAAAAGATAGATAATCCCTTTATTACCCATTTCCCAGTTTTGCATATCTAACACAGTTATAATAATATACTCTTAACCTCTGTGATTATCTTGTATTTAAGCCTCTGCAAACTGCTCCTTTTTCAGTTCTTTTGACAGACTTGCAGTCTAGCCAATCAGTGCCTGCTCCCAGATAACTTCTCGTGCACGAGCACAGTGTTATCTATATGAAATACGTGAACTAACACCCTCTAGTGGTGAAAAACTGTTAAAATGCAATCTGAAAGAGGTGGGCTTCAACGTCTAAGAAATTAGCATATGAACCTCCTAGGTTAAGCTTTCAACTAAGAATTCCAAGAGAACAAAGCAAAATTGGTGATAAAAGTAAATTGGAAAATTGTTTAAAATTACATGCTCTATCTGAATCATGAAAGTTTATTTTGGCCTAGACTGTCCCTTTAAGAAGGTATCCATGTAAATAAAACTTGTTTACTTGCGACGCCATTGTCTCATTTAAATATTTCTATCAACTACTGCTACTCCTATTTGGTATCAGTCTCATCACCCATTGAGAACTGCTTATATAGGAATATCTACATCCTATACTATAAAAGGCCAAGTGTATTTGTCCAAAGCTGTCATGCGCAGTAGAGACAGCATGAGGACAAACACACCTGGCCTTACAGTCCCTAAGTCTCTACAGTGCGAGCAGAAGTGGGCGTGGCCGAGCGTGGGTGAGGGTCGTGGCCGAGTGTGAAGGGACGGGGCCGAGCGTGGAGGGCCGTGGTCGAGCATGAAGGGGCGGGGCCAGACGGGCCCATGAAAGGCCGTGCAGACTGAGACTCTGAGAGCTCAAAGCAGCTCAAAAGAGGGGAGAGAGGGGGATAGGGAAAAGATAAGAAAGGTGAGAGAGCAATCAAGAGGGGAGAGAGAGATCAAGAGGGGAGAGAGGGGGTAGGGAAAAGATAAGAAAGGTGAGAGAGCGATCAAGAGGGGAGAGAGAGATCAAGAGGGGAGATAAAGAGAGCACAAGAGAGGGAGCAAAGGAGAGGGAGAGAGACAGCAAAAGAGAGGGGGAGGGAGGGCAAAAGAAAGGGGAGAGAGAGATCAAAAGAGAGGGGGGGAGAGAGAGAGGGGGGAGGGGGGAGAGGGAGAGAGAGGGGGGGCGTGAAAGGGGGGGAGGGAAAGAAAGGAGAGAAAGAGGGGGGAGAAAGAGAGGAGGGAGAGAGAGGGGGGATAGAGAGAGAGGGGAGGGAGAGAGAGAGGGGAGGGAGAGAGAGAGGGGAGGGGGAGAGAGCGCAAAAGAGGGAGGAGAGAGAGAGCGCAAAAGAGGAGGGAGAGAGAGAGCGCAAAAGAGGGGGGAGAGAGAGAGCGTAAAAGAGGGGGGGAGAGAGAGTGCAAAATAGAGGTGGAGAGAGAGAGCTCAAAAGAGAGGGGGAAAGAAAGCGTAAAAGAGAGGGGGAGAGAGAGAGCGCAAAAGAGTGGGAGAGAGAGAGCGCAAAAGAGGGGGGAGAGAGAGCGCAAAAGAGAGGGGGGAGAGAGAGAGCTCAAAAGAGAGGGGGAGAGAAAGCGCAAAAGAGAGGAGAGAGAGAGAGCAAAAGAGAGGGGGAGGGAGAGAGCGCAAGGGGTGGGACCGCTGTACCCTGCAAAAAATGGCCCGTGTGAACGGGCTTTAGGACTAGTATACAATATTTAGATTAATAAGAGACTTAGGGTTATTGCACCTAATTAGAATTGTATCAGAATCAATTGTAGCTAAATAGCCGAGTATATATATATATATATATATATATATATATATATATATATATACTGTTCTATTGTTCATATAAGCACTGTTAAAATTGTATCAGTCTGAAGGTTCAGTGGTTTATACTTTAGTCTCATTGTGTTAACTGGGTGAGATTTCTATTGTGAATAAGATAAACTTGTATGAACTCTGCATAGCATATTTTAAATAGTTTTTAAACGCATATAATATTGTTTCATATTCTGGTACTACAAATATATTCCAATGTGTTCATAGATATTAACTAATAAAAAGAATTCAGGTATTTATATTAATTTTGTGGCAAAGATGTGCACTCTCACTCAGTAACAACTGCCAGGGTGCTAATGAAAATCAATATAGAAAAAAGAAACAAACTTGCACTCGCTGGTCTTTTTTAGTGAAATAATTTACTGCAAAATAGTGACGTTTCGAGGACAAAAATCCCCTTCCTCAGACAATGTGTTTAACAAACAATAGTGACTTTATACACTGTGTAGACCCAAACCCCTCCCCTCAATTAGACAAAAAAAACGCCAAATTGGTAACCATAGTGACCACTGAGTCACATTATACACAAACAAGTGCTATCATAAAAAATATGTTTTATCGTATAAAAATATATGTATAGATGAGCCATCCTGGCTCTAACATGATAGTGACAGCCCAAGTGCACAATACGGAAACTGTGATGCAATGGAAACAAACGTGAAATACAAACAGATCACGTAATAAGTAAAATGAGGGTTTCAAATCAATCATACTGCCATTTGATGCTCCATATAAAGTCAAAGGTGCTAAAGACCAGAATCAAACTACTAGTTAATAACTCACCAAAATGGAGACATAAACCAGAGACTCAGTAGCCATTCACTGCCGCATCGGTACACAACGCCGGGTAGGGAACCCGGAACTGCACAGGACTCTCACGTGGGGGGCAATCGGCCAATCACCGGAATTGTTTACCGTTGCCACAGTGACCATTAGCATCGAGTCGCACATACGATTTGCAGCACTGGAATACACACGCGCGCATGAAGTTAGCTGAGCGCAGCACTTAATGTAATTAAAGTACAACAAAATATAAGGGTCAATGATGTACAATCGAACACCACACATCAGTAAATACATACCACCACAGTCAGAGAACCGATAGTCGCACCTTCACATACTCAGTCAGACAAGAGCTTCCATATTCAAAAGGTAAAGCTGTAGTTATCACATTGACCATATTGGCCATATTCTGCCATAATCATCGCCAGAGAGATAACCCCCATACATATGAATATTATAGCCATAGATATCACAAGGATTGGGACCAAAGACAGGGTTAAGACTTACAAAGATATGGTTACCAGACAGCAGTAATGTGATAAAGTGTCACCCCCAAAAAGAAGAACTAATAAATGGTAAATGCAATAGCGAAAACTTACAAATAACATCATCCAAGCTCTCCACATACCCACAATAAGAAACACATACAGAATACAAAGAAAGAAGGGGAAATAAACATAGTTGAAAGCCCAAATCACCAATACAGGGTGTAGAGAGTGTCAAAGACACTTAGGTGAATTGAATGGTAAGTGGACTCTCCCAATCCGTTTAAGTGGGTTCCAAGACATTCTTATTATGGCACAAGGCAGAAAACTACAGTCTATAGAAAACAGTGCCAATCAAACATAGTGTTCAGTCCATGTGGTTGAAGAGTGTTTAGTCGAAAGATCCACTTGGCCTCAGTTTGTAGAAGGAGTGTATCCCTGTCACCCCCTCGCCTCAATGGGGGGACATGGTCTATTAGTGTGAATCTTAAATCCTGGAGTCCATGACCTTTTTCCACAAAGTGTCTCGCTACTGGCTGGTCACTTGAACCCTTTTTAAGTGCTGTCCTGATTGAAGACCTATGGTTGGCAAACCGAGTTCTGGCATCGTCTGTGGTTTTACCCACATAAAAACGCCCACAGCTACAGTTTAGTAAGTATACCACATGGGTGGTGGTACAAGTTAATACATGTCTGATCTTGTATCTCTGGATGCGGTGAGGGTGGCCAAAGGTGGCCCCTGGAATCATAGAGTTGCAGGTCGTACATCCTAAGCACCTATAACACCCTGGTTTCTTTTTCTGTGACAACCATGTCTCAGGGGTATAACAGTGAGTCGGATCTGTTAGCATCAGAAGATCTTTAAGGTTTTTATTGCGTTTATACCCCACTCTAGGATGTTGCCAATTGCTGAATGGAAGTGATGGATCACCCTGCACAATGTGCCAATGTTCTCTTAATGACTTTCCCAAAGATCTCGTCAGGGGACTATATATAGTCGTGAATGTCATTCTCTGCTCATCCTTGTTCCTGGAAGAAGTCAGAGTTTTGTCATCATTTTCAGCTCGCACTCTACTTTGATAGACCAGGCGGGGATTGTATCCTCTTTGCGTGAAACGTTGTTGCATTTCTTCAAGTTGCTGATCTCTTCTAGTCTTGTCACTATTATTCCTAATAGTCCGACAGAGTTGGGCTTTTGGAATTGCTTTGAGGAGTGCTACTGGATGATTGCTAGTAGCATGCAGAATTGAATTTCTGTCGGTCGGTTTCCTAAACAGTGAAGTCCCTAATTGGCCATTCTCCCTTTTGAAGATATTTAGGTCCAGGAACTCAATGCTTGACATATCATATTTCAACTTGAACTTTACTGGATTGCAAAGAGAGTTCAACTGCGCAAACCATGTTTCAAGCTCCGAGACTGTGCCACTCCAGACAATTAACAAATCGTCGATGTATCTTTTATAGAATAATACTTCAGGCTTATGGTAGATTCCCATCACTGCTGTTTCGTAGTGCTCCATGTAAATGTTGGCTAGTGAGGGGGCCACATTCGATCCCATGGCCGTACCTGATATTTGATGATGGTACTTTCCCTCAAACTTGAAGTAGTTTAGTCGCAGACTTAGATCTAGCAGTTTAATAAGGAAATCTCTCGGAGGACCCACATACGGATATCTATCCAAAGCATCAGACACTAGTTGCTTCCCTGCCTCATGCGGGATGATAGTGTAAAGACTGTTAACGTCAGCCGTTACCAAGATACACGGCTCTTGGAACGTAGTAGTTCTTATCTCTTCAATGAGTTGTGTGGAATCCCTTAGGTAGGACCTCATGTTCTTCACCAATGGTTGTAGAAAAACGTCCACAAAAATGGCCAGCCTTGAAGTGATGGAATCGCGAGCAGAGACAACAGGCCTACCAGGAGGCCTCTCCAAGTTTTTATGAATCTTGGGGAGTGTGTATAAAATTGGGCACACAGGATGTTTGATCTTCAGAAACCCCACTGTGTCTTCATCAATCCATCCTTCATGGAATCCCTCTTGCACAGCCTGGTCTATTAGTATTTGGAATTGCTTAGTAGGATCCATATTTAATGCTTGGTAGGTGTCAGTGTCACTGAGTTGGTGCTTAATCTCCTCACTATAGTACTTGTAGTTTAGTACCACCACTGCACCTCCCTTGTCCGCAGTGCGGATAACAATGTCAGGGTCTTTAGAGATTGTAAAAATCGCTTCTTTTTCTTGTGCAGATAAATTGTTATGGTATCTATTGGATCCATAATTTTTCAAATCCTGCAAAACCAATCTCATAAAGGTTTTGATGCTAGCATTGTTGCTTGAAGGATCAAAGGAGCTTCTTGTCTTAAACATTTGTTGGTTTCCATCGGCAGAGTAGTCTTTAAAGAATTCTTTTAGTCTAAGTGACCGTTGGAATTTCTGGCAATCAATAAAGGTAGAAAAGTCATCACCTTTGCCTGATGGCACAAAGCTTAAGCCTCTATTCAAGAAACTTCTCTCTGCCATAGAGAGGACTCTATCACTGATATTCACTACTAAGTCCTCCCTGGGACTAGTAGTGGTTATTGCCTGGATGGTAGTGGTGGCTTTTTCCCTCCAGCCGCCCCTCCGAATATGCGGCCTCTTCCTCGTCTTTGTTGGCCGGCTCGGGTAGTGAGTGACCCCTTGAAAAACCTGGTGGCTAGAAGATTGATCATCAGTTACTCCTCTCTGGCCCTGTGTAGCTTCTGAATCAGATCCAGAACTACTATCTACTGTTTGCAGAGACTGCTTTGTGTGAAATCTCTGTCTCCTACGGCGCTGTGGGAAGGGTCTTCTGTTGTCACTGCCATTCAACCACCTATAGACTGTTTTTTCTTTATGGTCTTCAGTTACCGTTTGCAATTTTCTATTTTTAAATTGCACCAGGGTATCCTTGTATTCTTTAATTTGAGAGGCTAGCTTATCTAGCCATTGTTCAGAGGGATCCTCGGTCATAATCGGCACCTTATCTCTCTCCCATTCTTGAATCTCCACCTTGATCCTATCAAGTTGGTTCCTGACTTCCTCTGTAACCAAAAGAATAAGGTCTAGGGAGCATTTATTGAGTATAGCGCACCAGCGCTTGCAAAACTCTGGGTTGTTGCGTCCAATTGTAGGTTGGTTACGAATTCTAAAGCCCCTTGGGATCATGTGTCTTCTATAATATTCGGACAAGTACACCCCATGTAATCGTAGGTCAGCTTCTTTCTTTTTTAGTTTCAATACTGCCAAATAGATGGCCTGTGCTGTATTGCCACCAGTGGTCTCATCTTCAGGGTTAATAGAATTCTGGCTGCATCATCCTCAGTAAAGGTGAGGGTCTGTATGTTTTCCACATCAGTATCCATTGTGAACTATCACAGTCCAATGGTGGTGCTGGTGATCAGTGTGAGTGTAATAAAACAGAGTCTAATTTAGGAGCGGTCTTCTTCCTTGTGGGTGCAAGAACGAAAGTTGTATATCAGTAGCAAAGATGTGCACTCTCACTTAGTAACAACTGCCAGGGTGCTAGTGAAAATCAATATAGAAAAAAGAAATAGCGACGTTTCGAGGACAAAAATCCCCTTCCTCAGACAATGTGTTTAACAAACAATAGTGACTTTATACACTGTGTAGACCCAAACCCCTCCCCTCAATTAGACAAAAAAAACGCCAAATTGGTAACCATAGTGACCACTGAGTCACATTATACACAAACAAGTGCTATCATAAAAAATATGTTTTATCGTATAAAAATATATGTATAGATGAGCCATCCTGGCTCTAACATGATAGTGACAGCCCAAGTGCACAATACGGAAACTGTGATGCAATGGAAACAAACGTGAAATACAAACAGATCACGTAATAAGTAAAATGAGGGTTTCAAATCAATCATACTGCCATTTGATGCTCCATATAAAGTCAAAGGTGCTAAAGACCAGAATCAAACTACTAGTTAATAACTCACCAGAATGGAGACATAAACCAGAGACTCAGTAGCCATTCACTGCCACATCGGTACACAACGCCGGGTAGGGAACCCGGAACTGCACAGGACTCTCACGTGGGGGGCAATCGGCCAATCACCGGAATTGTTTACCGTTGCCACAGTGACCATTAGCATCGAGTCGCACATACGATCTGCAGCACTGGAATACACACGCGCGCATGAAGTTAGCTGAGCGCAGCACTTAATGTAATTAAAGTAGTTATCACATTGACCATATTGGCCATATTCTGCCATAATCATCGCCAGAGAGATAACCCCCATAATTATTTGTAAGTTTTCGCTATTGCATTTACCATTTATTATTTCTTCTTTTTGGGGGTGACACTTTATCACATTACTGCTGTCTGGTAACCATATCTTTGTTAGTCTTAAACCTGTCTTTGGTCCCAATCCTTGTGATATCTAAGGCTATAATATTCATATGTATGGGGGTTATCTCTCTGGCGATGATTATGGCAGAATATGGCCAATATGGTCAATGTGATAACTACAGCTTTACCTTTTGAATATGGAAGCTCTTGTCTGACTGAGTATGTGAAGGTGCGACTATCGGTTCTCTGACTGTGGTGGTATGTATTTACTGATGTGTGGTGTTCGATTGTACATCATTGACCCTTATATTTTGTTGCACTTTAATTACATTAAGTGCTGCGCTCAGCTAACTTCATGCGCGCGTGTGTATTCCAGTGCTGCAGATCGTATGTGTGACTCGATGCTAATGGTCACTGTGGCAACGGTAAACAATTCCGGTGATTGGCCGATTGCCCCCCACGTGAGAGTCCTGTGCAGTTCCGGGTTCCCTACCCGGCGTTGTGTACCGATGCGGCAGTGAATGGCTACTGAGTCTCTGGTTTATGTCTCCATTCTGGTGAGTTATTAACTAGTAGTTTGATTCTGGTCTTTAGCACCTTTGACTTTATATGGAGCATCAAATGGCAGTATGATTGATTTGAAACCCTCATTTTACTTATTACGTGATCTGTTTGTATTTCACGTTTGTTTCCATTGCATCACAGTTTCCGTATTGTGCACTTGGGCTGTCACTATCATGTTAGAGCCAGGATGGCTCATCTATACATATATTTTTATACGATAAAACATATTTTTTATGATAGCACTTGTTTGTGTATAATGTGACTCAGTGGTCACTATGGTTACCAATTTGGCGTTTTTTTTTGTCTAATTGAGGGGAGGGGTTTGGGTCTACACAGTGTATAAAGTCACTATTGTTTGTTAAACACATTGTCTGAGGAAGGGGATTTTTGTCCTCGAAACGTCACTATTTTGCAGTAAATTATTTCACTAAAAAAGACCAGCGAGTGCAAGTTTGTTTCATATATATATATATATATATATATATATATATATATATATATATATATATATATATATAATTTATGGCCTTTATATTTCTGCCTTTTGACAGACCAATTTTCAAGTTAAATACAACATCAATACACACACACATTTATACACGTGTGTGTCAGTGTCTGAATAGCTGTATGTGCTGTGTATAGTCTTTTTTGTTGTTGTTTTATTTAACTCTGTAGAAAATTGCTCTGTCAAAGGCAGGAAGAATAGAGAATAAATCTGTCCATCTTCAAGGAACTGGTCAAGGTATTTCTATAACCCCCCTTTATTTTTTTTTCTTGTGTAGCATTCTTTTTTACCCCTGAATGCATTGTGTAATTAGGCAGGCAATGGTGGCTTATATATAAGGTTATGTATAAATCCCTCTCTATATATTTGCCTATTTATGTACAGTATGTAGATTGTTATTGTCCAATACAGCCTGAACAAAACCATGTATACAAATATTTATTTACTCCACATGATTAATCATTATGTTAAAGGGACATTATACACTAGATTTTTCTTTGCATAAATGTTTTGTAGATGATCCATTTTTATTGCCTATCTGGGTGTGTTTGTGTAAAAATGTACAGTTTTGCTTATTTTTAAATAACATTATGCTGATTTTCAGACATAAGTCCCAAAGTTTTAGTTGTATACCAATGTACTGTATACAGACTTTCGGACTGATTCTGCTTGTATAATGGGTCATATGCAGGGGAGGGGGAGTTTTTTTTGGTGGGGGGGGGCGCAAGTAGCTGGTCTTGCCTAGGGCGCAAAATAGTCTAGCACCGGCCCTGCCCACAGGAAAAAAATGCATACACATTCATAGAGACACCAACAAAAGCACAAAGACATAAACACAGACACCCACAGAAACACTCACAGGATTCAACATTTCTGCACATTGCCATCCCCTAAATCAACAGTGCATGACATACATGATGAAAAAAATAGCAGAAATGAAGAGATCAATTTTTAAAGAATCATATTTGTAAATGTGCAAAAAAAAATATTTCTGTGAATTCAAAATTCAACCAAGAGCACCACTTCAAATCTGGTGTAAAATTGTTCCCATCTGTCAGCTGTGCTTATGGATTTTGAAAATGTTGTACTCTATATGGTCTTGGTGGAACCATAAGCTGTGGTGTCTGATACCATTAGATCTGGTTAAATGCAGGATTTAGGCTTGTTTGTATTTCAAAATGAAGTCAGCTGTAGTGTAAACTAAACAGTGTCAAGTTAACCTGTCTAATTTCAAACACTGAGCAATCTTAGCCTGAGAGTATAAAATTTTATGCAGATGTAAAAATCTTAGATGAAATGCCTCCTGGCATCTGGAAAGTCCTTGCATAAAGGGGCAGTAAACTGGAATGTAATTAAAATATATATATATATATACTGTATATAAATTTAAAAAAATCATATTTGCCAAAAGGTCACCTACCATTTGTGTATTGAGGAGGAAACATTTCTGCATGGTTTTAAATATAGAATTTCGACAGCATTGTCAAATAATCATAAATACACTGCTGCATATTGCTAAAAAATGTGTTTTATGGACCCCTGGCCCCACCATACAACTACCACACTGAAGTTACAATCCGAAATTGCACAAAGAAATAAAAAAACATTTACTAAGTAAGTCCTACCTCCTCTGCAAATAAAATTGATCTGCCGTCTGACTCAGGCACATACTGTACAAACTGAAGTGTCAAGTCTGTCTCACACTGTGCATAGTGGTTTAGTGCACACTCAGGAATCCTCTCAAATGCAAATGCTTTACTCCTGGTAAAGACATTTCCCGTGCTCAATAGCACTCTACTGTATTACCCTCTGGTGGCTGACAAAATATTTTTTTTAATAATAGTTGTGCTTGCCTTATGGGGCCCCTGACAGGAGTCACCTCTTTTACCCCCTGATGGCGGCCCTGGTAGAGAGGATATTCAACTTACCAACTAACGGTATAGAGTAACACTGATTTAGATGAAATGCTACTGATCTCAGGTAAACTATAGATCTTAGCCAATAAAACTTATAGCGATGGCAATATATTGTCTGCAAGACTGAGAGACTATCCATAAATAGTATATACCTATACTAATATAGCTTTGATTCACCTGATGATCATTTAAGGTACATCCTGTCCCATAGTCTGAGCTGCTGACCACAGGACAAGAGTATAAACAGTTAATTTTGGGAATATTAGGGCATTTAGAACATCATATAGAATACAAAATGAAGAGAAACAGCAACTAAAATGTACATTAACTATACTAAAAACACAGTATAATTGGATGAACTAAGGTACTGGATACTCATTAATGTCATGATATCAAATGAATGGTATACATCAAAGGCTATCTACTACAGTAAATAAAACATCATCTCAGTTCATATGCAATATACTTAGCCACTTACTGAGATTACAATACACTCTTTTTCACAAATGTAGTTTTCATTGAGGGATAAAACATTACAAATAGCAGCTTAAAGTTCTAGAAGTCTGCATAGCCCAGGAAAAATTAAAAAAAGGAAACTTTCATAGAGCATAAGAAACAAAATTAAAGGGACAGTAAAGTCAAAATTATGTTATGAAATTTGCTTCATTCTCTTGGTATCTTTTATTGAAGAGTAAAACTAAGAAGGCTCAAAGAGCTCAGGAGTGTGCACATGTCTTTAGTAATCTATGGCAGCAGGGTTTTGCTACATTGTATAACAAAGCTTCAAACAATGTTGTAAAACACTGCTGTCATAAAGTAAATACAATTATGCAAAACACTGGGACACATGCACACTCCTGAGCTCTTATATACCTACCTATTTTTACTCTTCAATAAAAGAAACCGAGAGACCAAAGCAAATTTCATAACAGATGTAAATTGGAAAGTTGTTAAAAATTGCATGCTCTATCTGAATCATTAAAGTTTAATTTTGACTTTAATGTCCCTTCCCTTTGAGTGCTAAACTATTTCCCACCTGGATGCTAAGCTTTTTTAAGGTTTTTTTATTTTTATTTTATTTATTTATTTTTTATTTATTTTTTGATCCCCAAGACTTACACTGTTGGAAAGCCGATTAACTTTCCAACGGTGGGTCTTGGGGGTCTGTAGCTGCTTAGATGCCTGAGATACAGGCTTCTAAGCAGCATGCCCCCTTCTCCTATACTTAACATTGTTAAGTATAAATAAAGTTGCGTGGTGACGTCATCATGTCATTGCGCGTGATGTCACCGCGCATAACTGAAAGCCCCAGCGATGCCTGTCACTATGCAGGCCCGATCGCCGGGGTAGGAGCAGGTTGGAGGGCACAAATCTCCCTCAAGGTGGGAGAGTGCTAGCGACAGCTCTGAGCTGTCGTTAGCACCAGAGTGAGAAACTCTACGACACCTCAGAGCTGTCATTAGCATTCAAGGGGTTAAAAGTTTAGCGCAGCAATGGTCAGAACCTAACTGCAAAGCCCACTCAGTAAACCCACTCCAACCCTCCATAAAATCAGACTATAATATAGAATAACAAAATGGGCATGTAAATGAGTCTTGATAAGAGTCATAGACAATTCACTGGACAAGTTTATAGTAAGGGGGCACGGCACGTTACGATTGGCTATATCGTGATTCATCATTTTACACTGAAATAGACTATGCATTGCGGGAAGAGGGACAGCTGAATGTATAAGAAACTGAAAGGGTGATTATTTATGTGCCCTTCATTTACTTTTTTATTACAAATATCAGACATCCCAACCTGCAAAAACTCATTTCAGGGAGGTGGGTTCACCCGGTACTGCGCCGCCACCCCCCCTCCCAGTTATATATTGGACACCTTGAAACCCTAAATAAGATAGAGACTTATCATTAAAGTAGCTTCCCACTAAAGTCACATTAAAAAAAAAAGTAGCTTTATTGCACAACCACATACAACAAACCTATTTTCCAGTGATCGTACGCTTGTTGAATGCTTAAATATTTTAGAATACGAAGTTTAATTACGTGCAGTAAATAAGGTAGTATTTGTGTTTTTATTTTATTAGAATAAGTGGGGGCTTTTTGGTTACGGATGCATGCTTTGAGGGTTCTATAACGTCCCAGCAACTAAAGGAATTCCTTAAAGAAACACGTTTTTGGATTTGGGCCACATTGGATCATGGTACTTGGAGTTTCAGGAAGATTGCATTCCATTTCCAGGGAGTCGCTATTACAATCAGGGAGACTTGGGATGTCTGAAATATTGTTGAGCATTTAGTTAATCTTTACAATCACTTTAAGTATTGAAACTTTCAGTATAGTATAGTATAGTATATAGATACCACTGGCTAAATCAGCTATTTCAAATGCCAAAATAAGGTACAAGGAGCTACTTGTAAACAATTTTATACGCTTCAGCAGATAAAATGGATCATTGGGAACAAATTAAAAAGGAGAACATTTTTGGGTAAACTGCCCCTTTAACACTCTCCTGGCTCCCAAAGTCCACCCTTCGCATTAAAGGACAATTCTTATGAAACTATTTAATTTTTCAGATCTGCTTGTCTTACTTTCAAAACACTTTTTTCGTGTAAAAAAATTATATATAATTTCGAAGTGCACATAAAAAATGGAGTTCAAGTTAAAACGTGTAATATTTGTGGAAAAGTGTTTTTTTAATTTGCGACCGTCCCATTCGCTGCAAATATGGAAAATAAAGATACTATTTGTGGTAGCGGTCACGTGAGGACCGGAATTCCCAAGGGGAGGAACCACGAGTTGCGTGTGATAATAATAAATGAGCGTGTAAATATTGGTATTTGCAGGGGGAATGGGCGTGGTCTCTGCTTGTGGGCGTCGCTTATTCACATGACAGCTCTCAGTCTCTCTGGGGTTTATTTCGCTGTTGATACTGTGAGATGGAGTCTACAGAGTCCGTTTGGTTAAAGGCCCCGGGCTGCCTGTCTGTGGAGGATGTTTACCGCATGGCTGCTTGTCTCGGCTCCGAGCTGCAGACACTGACCGAGCGTTTCGGAGCGGACGCGGTTGCTGGCGTTGTACCGCAGGTAGTGCGGGTGCTGGAGCTCCTGGAGTCCTACGCGGGATTCGGTAGAGAGCGAACCTGTCAGGAGGAGGAGATGCTTATAAGAGCTGTAAATAGCCTACGTCTAGGGAGAGACAAGCCCCCGGGTCAGGTGAGTATGATGTTGTGGTACTTAGTGATGTTTGACTGACAGGTGAGAATTTGGGATTTCTTTGTCAAGTTTGGAACTCTGAGTGCACAAGATTCTTGGTCTGTTTTTAATACATTTGCCTTTTATATTCAAACCTGGCGCTCATAGTACACCTTTGTTGCAGATCTCTACGTATGTACCAATACTGCTTTCCTTTGTGGGATATGTTGTTTGTTGTTACCATGCTGTCACCTATCCACACCAACCTGGTTCGGAATTCTTCTTCACCTTCCTGCCCTGTGTGTGGCACTAGTACTAGGAATTAAGAGTTTAAATTGCTGTTGTGTTTAGTAGCAAACAAGACATTTTATCAGTAAATTATACATTTATTTCTGCCTTCAAAATGTTTTGGCTGACCCACAAGTTGAGAAAACCCCCCTTCATCATTTTCTCATTAACCTTTACTTATTTGCCCTTGTAACGGTTTGATTTTGCCAAGGCAGATCATTTTTATTATATATTATCAGTTGATTCAAACTCCAATAAATCTATCTCTGAAAAATAATCAGCATTTTGAAAAATGTATTTTAATCTACATTTTTTTTTAAATGTTGCATTTTAGGGACTTCACTATAGTCTGTGTTTTTAAAACCCACATTTTTTCTTTCATGATTTAGTTAGAGCAGATCATTTTAAGCAACTTTCTAATTTACTCTTATTATCAATTTTTCTTCGTTCTCTAGCTATCTTTATTTAAAAAATAGGAATGTAAAGTTTGGGAGCCAGCCCACTTTAGGTTCAGCACCCTGGACAGCGCTTGCTTATTGGTGACTACATTCAGCCAACCAATAAGCAAGCGCAACCCAGGTCCTGAAGCAAAAATGGTCTGGCTCCTAAGCTTTACATTCCTGCTTTTAAAATAAAGATAGCAAGAGAATGAAGAAAAGTTGATAAAAGGCATAAATTAGAAAGTTGCTTAAAATTGCATACTCTTTCTGAATCATTACATAAATATTTGGAATTTAGTATCCATTTAAAGGGTTCATAAAAGCTCTAGAAGAAAATGCTCAAATATGTTAGAGTATTTAGTTAGAGCATTACTGCTTGCATATGTGTTTACCCTTGCAAACTGGTTAAATAGATATGAAAGTCCAAATTAAACTTTCAGTAGTTCAGATAGATCATGGAATTTTAAGAGACTATTCAATTTACTTCTGTTCTCAAATTTACTTTGTTCTCTTGCTATCCTTTTTTGAAAACATACCTAGGTATATAAAGAAGCAGCAATGCACAGCTTGGAACTAGCTGATGATTGGTGGCTACACATATATTCTTTTTGTTATTGGTTCAGCAGATGTGTTCAGCTAGGTCTCAGTAGTGCATTGCTCTGTAACTGACTTTAACTATGTATTTAACCCATTTGCAGGAGCTAAACCTATCAATATGCAAGTGGTAGAGCAATAATAAAATACTCTAAAACATTAGAGCATTTTCTTTTTGTGTCCCTTTAAATACATAGTTAAAGCCCAGTTGCTAGTGCTACTAATGCAACACAAGCTCCTGCTGTCAGTTTTATCGGGCATGTTGTTTACATGTTATTCATGTGTTGTTAACGTGTGTACGTAACACATTATCAGACAATTGGCTGAGTATAATAGTGGCAGTCTTTAGAAGTTACACTGCTAAATACTCGCTACTGCCAGTTTACAAAGGTTACCAGTAAGGAGCAAAAAAAAAGAAGTACCAGTTAGGACAGAAAGTTTAATATAGGAAGAGGCCTATTTGTTTTTCTACGTGTTTGCTGATATTTCTTACTAATTGTAGACTATTCGTAGAAACTTCTGTTTTGAGACATATAAGATTTAAATAGGACACTATATACATAAACATATTTTCTAATTCTCAGAGCCCTTCTGACTTTCCAAGGCTAACCCAGCAACATATATGCCACTATTTGGATTTGACTGATAACAACTGAAAAACAATGCACTTTTTTTTACCAGTATTATGACTGTGGCTAACCTTCTTGTCTACAGTCTAAAGCTCAGATTGTCTCTTCCAAATATTACAAAAGATGGATGGAGTTTGTCAATTGAAGAACAAAATGCAGTAAAAATGATGTTTAAAGAGATGGTAAAGTTTCCAATTCATATAATCAGATTCTAAAATGGAAACAATATTTTAGGTGGAGTTTAATTCATCCATTTTAATGAAGATACACTAGAACTTACTTTTATATAGCAATGAAATTGTAATAGGCCGCGCTCCCGCCGCCCACTTCAAAAGTTTTTTTTTTTGTGTTAGCTAATGGTTTTAACAGCTCTCCAATCGGTGCTCTAGCCATACGGCACGTATACATTTTTTTTTTTTGTAGCTACAGCATCAATTGGAGAATGGTTCAAACTGGTAGCTCACAAAAAACAAAAACTTTTGAGGTGGGTGGCAGGAGCACGGGATATTACAATTTAATCTCTATATAAATAATTAAGTTAATCTTCATTGGAATGGGATGAATTAAAGTCCATCTAAAATATTATTTCCATTCCAGATCTGATTATACAAATTAACTTGTTTGAAAACGTTTAGCCTTGGCTGCTTTGTTAATCTATAGCAGCACAACAGAAATGTCTTTTAACTACAAGGTTTTTACTGTCCCTTTAAAGGGATACCTTACCCATATGCTGCTGAATCACTGAAAGTGATGGAGTATAATTGCAAAAAGCTTACAAGAAAAAAGTCACACGAAATCTGTGTAAAAAAGGAAGACATTTTACCTAACAAATTTCTTCAACTCACCTGTACTCTGTGATCCAGGTCTTTTTACTATTATCTGCATGATGATGAAACAGAACAAAAAGAAAAACAAAACATAAAAACACAATCTGCATCATCAGTGCTTTATTGTAATCTCCGGAGATTTCATAGTAAACGTCCTTGAACTGAGGAGAGAAATAAAGTGACTAAAAACAAAAACAGTATATAGTAAAATTATAAGTGTGTATAATCAAACAATAAAAGTGAAAAAAATAAGGAAACAATACCATACACCGTGCACTATAAGGTCATGGGATAATATTCAAGAGGTGATCTTCTTCGTACCTCAAAGAAAATGGAGAGAAACTTTCATAGTGTTAAACCATATTAGAATATCCCTCTAAGCACAATAGGAAAAATACTCTCATGATTTTGAACTACTATAGCTCTAAGTGATGCGCTCAGTACAAATAGATCCAAGACTGTATTTGTTGTAGGGGGTTCCAATAGTTAACAAAAATACAAAGATTCTTTAAAAAGCAAAGTCCTTGCAAAATAAAAAGGCAATAAATGTCTGTCACTCTGGGGTCTCAGCAGCTATCAATAGGCAAGACTTTCAGACCTCCTTCCTAGATAGATATCAGAAGGGTCCGGTGCGACTTGATTTCAATATGCCTGCCCCTCTTTTTGACTTTGCCTTTGTGATTGCTGACTCCACGTGACTCCACTATGAAAGTTTCTCTCCATTTTCTTTGAGGTATGAACAAAAAAAGATCACCTTATGAAAAATATCCCATTACTTTATAGTGCATGGTGTTGTATGGTATAATTACCTTCTTTTTCAAATAAAGTGACTGTGACTGCACGTGCCCTATGCACTCTGCTTTGCAATTCCTGGGGCAAGCATCCTGATTGGCTGCCTAATATACTTTTACAATGGGATGGGGCTACTGATTAAACTTTGAGGTAAAATAGCTTAATTTTTTAAATAGAAATGTTCATGTGATATTTTTAGACTGCTTTTTACAGAAATTCTGCATCACTTTCAAGTGATTCAACATTTGGGTATCATATCCCTTTAATGTTTTATAACTTCACCGTGGGCAAATCATTTTAGCAGAAATCATGTTTAGGCTTGTGAGTAAGGAAAAAGAATCGTAGAAGTCCTCGATGTCGGTAAGGGCAAACTCCCTGAAGTGAGATTAGTGGTGTGCAATAACCTCTTAGTAAAGTACAGAACAGAGTTGGTATTTATTAAAGGGAATTATTTTATACTGTTACTAGTTCACAGCAATAGGAATATTTGTGCTTTACTTCATATCTCTTTCAAATTATTTTATAGCTTCAAAGTGGTTGCAGGCTACTGGTTACGTTTTCGACATCAGATAAAGCATAATGTTTTGCAAGTTTTCCCTATCACTCTGAGTCTCAGCCATCTAAATAAGTTCTGTAGGATTCTCACATTATTTATAGACCTGTTAGATTATCATATAAAAATAAGCAATTAAAAACTAGAGATAATCTCAGTGCAAATGTTTAATAAGAAATAGTATCAGATCTGGCACCACAGTGTAAAGTATTCAGGCTCATTTCCCTGTCATGTGACAGGTTTTGCATTATTGATGAGTGACAGGTGATCCGTGTACTTTCATTGCCCTACTTCAAGCAAGATATAAATATTCTATTTGCAGCAAGCAGGAGGAAATCCCCATGTATGTCTGAGTACACCCAGCAAA
Organism: Bombina bombina; assembly: GCF_027579735.1. NCBI lineage: Eukaryota > Metazoa > Chordata > Amphibia > Anura > Bombinatoridae > Bombina > Bombina bombina. The sequence goes on from NC_069501.1 coordinate 246,462,140, forward strand.
TCATACTTACTTTCACTTCTAGTTTTTGCTGTGTAAATTCTACAGTGTTTTTAAATCTATTACACTTAGTTTTTAGAACATACATTTAAGAAGTATACAGAATATACGTTTATATTATAATTTTTGTGACAGTTTCCCAGTAGTAGTTTATTGACTTCCCTGTACAGCATTAGAATTTACTGTATCAAGACAGTAACACTCTTGACATATTTAAAGGTGCAGTCTACACCAGAATTGTTATTGTTTTAAAAGATAGATAATCCCTTTATTACCCATTCCCTAGTTTTGCAGGACCAACACAGTTATAATAATACACTTTTAACCTCCTGTGATTATCTTGTATCTAAGCCTCTGCAAACTGCCCCCTTATTTCAGTTCTTTTGACAGACTTGCATTTTAGCTAATCAGTGCTGGCTCCTAGGTAACTCCACATGCATGAGCACAATGTTATCTGTATGACACACATGAACTAATGCCCTCTAGTGGTGAAAACCTATAAAAATGCATTCAGATAAGAGGCGGCCTTCAAGTCTGCTTTGAGTACCACACAGAGTGATCTAAAATATGCAGGCTTAAAGGGATAGTAAACCCAATTTTTTTCTTTAATGATTCAGATAGACCATCCAATTTTAAGCAACTTTCAAATTTACTCCTATTATTATGGCTAAATGTAGCCACCAAACAGCAAGCACTATCCAAGGTGCTGAACCAAAAATGGGCTAGCTCCTTATCTTTACATTCATGATTTTTAAATAAAGATAGCAAGAGAATGCAGAAAATTTGATAATAGGAGTTAATTAGAAAGTTGCTTAAAATTGCATGCTCTATCTAAATCATGAAATAAAATATTTGGGTTTACTATCCCTATAACATAATCTTGATAAAACTTATCTGCAGTCTAGTTGGTCCATACTGTAGCTGCTGTTTGAGTTAATTTATAAGGCTGGAGGCAATACAGGCAACCAGAGACCATATCACCTGAGCTGTTATCTTGAGTGGGCGTACACTCCCAATTTCCTGTAAACATGGTTTGGGTTATGGAAGTTCTTGCTGTACACCTGGGGTTGGTGGGAGCATGCAGAAATAGGGTGATAAGAAATGAAGGGAAATAGAGGGGCGCCTCATGTGTGGTATCGTCAGTAGGAAAATCAAATAGATACAAAGAGTAAAGCCAAATGAGTATTCACATACTCCACGAGCACACTTATGTGCTGGTAGGGGCAGGCTGCAGAATTATGGAGGTGTGACAGCTCACCCGTTCAACACTTCTCTTAGCGTAATATGTTGATGCTATAGTAGAGACACAAAATACAGGCACCACATGTGCAGACTGTTAATGGTTTAGACCAGTGGTTCTCAACCAAAGTGATCTCAAGGCCCGGTAAATTTTAGCTAGACATGTCCAGGGCCCGGCAGTTTTATATATATATATATATATATATATTACAGGGAGTGCAGAATTATTAGGCAAATGAGTATTTTGACCACATCATCCTCTTTATGCATGTTGTCTTACTCCAAGCTGTATAGGCTCGAAAGCCTATTACCAATTAAGCATATTAGGTGATGTGCATCTCTGTAATGAGAAGGGGTGTGGTCTAATGACATCAACACCCTATATCAGGTGTGCATAATTATTAGGCAACTTCCTTTCCTTTGACAAAATGGGTCAAAAGAAGGACTTGACAGGCTCAGAAAAGTCAAAAATAGTGAGATATCTTTCAGAGGGATGCAGCACTCTTAAAATTGCAAAGCTTCTGAAGAGTGATCATCGAACAATCAAGCGTTTCATTCAAAATAGTCAACAGGGTCGCAAGAAGCGTGTGGAAAAACCAAGGTGCAAAATAACTGCCCATGAACTGAGAAAAGTCAAGCGTGCAGCTGCCAAGATGCCACTTGCCACCAGTTTGGCCATATTTCAGAGCTGCAACATCACTGGAGTGCCCAAAAGCACAAGGTGTGCAATACTCAGAGACATGGCCAAGGTAAGAAAGGCTGAAAGACGACCACCACTGAACAAGACACACAAGCTGAAACGTCAAGACTGGGCCAAGAAATATCTCAAGACTGATTTTTCTAAGGTTTTATGGACTGATGAAATGAGAGTGAGTCTTGATGGGCCAGATGGATGGGCCCGTGGCTGGATTGGTAAAGGGCAGAGAGCTCCAGTCCGACTCAGACGCCAGCAAGGTGGAGGTGGAGTACTGGTTTGGGCTGGTATCATCAAAGATGAGCTTGTGGGGCCTTTTCGGGTTGAGGATGGAGTCAAGCTCAACTCCCAGTCCTACTGCCAGTTTCTGGAAGACACCTTCTTCAAGCAGTGGTACAGGAAGAAGTCTGCATCCTTCAAGAAAAACATGATTTTCATGCAGGACAATGCTCCATCACACGCGTCCAAGTACTGCACAGCGTGGCTGGCAAGAAAGGGTATAAAAGAAGAAAATCTAATGACATGGCCTCCTTGTTCACCTGATCTGAACCCCATTGAGAACCTGTGGTCCATCATCAAATGTGAGATTTACAAGGAGGGAAAACAGTACACCTCTCTGAACAGTGTCTGGGAGGCTGTGGTTACTGCTGCACGCAATGTTGATGGTGAACAGATCAAAACACTGACAGAATCCATGGATGGCAGGCTTTTGAGTGTCCTTGCAAAGAAAGGTGGCTATATTGGTCACTGATTTGTTTTTGTTTTGTTTTTGAATGTCAGAAATGTATATTTGTGAATGTTGAGATGTTATATTGGTTTCACTGGTAAAAATAAATAATTGAAATGGGTATATATTTGTTTTTTGTTAAGTTGCCTAATAATTATGCACAGTAATAGTCACCTGCACACACAGATATCCCCCTAAAATAGCTAAAACTAAAAACAAACTAAAAACTACTTCCAAAAATATTCAGCTTTGATATTAATGAGTTTTTTGGGTTCATTGAGAACATGGTTGTTGTTCAATAATAAAATTAATCCTCAAAAATACAACTTGCCTAATAATTCTGCACTCCCTGTATGTATGTATGTATATGTATATGTATATATATATATATATATATATATATATATATATATATATATATATATATATATATATATATACACAGCACACACACACACACACACATATATATATATATATATATATATATATATATATATATATATATATATATATATATATATATATATATATATATATATATATATATATATAGTGAGCAGCAGGGGTGGGCTGATCAGCCAGGCAAATAGGACCTAAGCCGAGGGACCAGCAAGTAGGGGGGCCCACAAATGGCATCTCCACGGATCCTGGTGCATTCTTTAAGCTGGAGTTTTCAGTTGCCCTATCAGTAACTAAGCAAATAAGTGTGGGTTTAGTGGGGGCCCTGGCGGGGGTCTGTCGCTGTGAGGGCCATGGAGTGTGGGGTCTGGCCCTGGAGGTTGGGTGCCCTTTCTCTGGACCTTAATGTTGGGGGTCCTGGCTCTAGAGGTTGAGGGGCCTGTTGGGGGCAGGGCAGGGAGGCTACCATGTTCATTTGCATAAAATTTTATACATTTCGGTCAGTGTGAGACAGTGTTCCTGGGGCCTTGATTGGTCTCAGTCTGCCCCTGTTGTGCAGTGGGGTAAGAGTGTGCAGTGGGGGCATGACAGGTCGGGGCCCACCAGCAGGGCCCGGTCATGGGCCACGGCCCGGCTGTTGAGAAACCAGGGTTTAGACAGTAGTAATTCTTTAGAAAGGATGGTACTCACATACTCCAGGAGCACACCAATGTGCTTGTAGAGGTAAGCTGTAGATTTGGAATAGGTGTGACAGCTCACCCAGACAGAAGGTAACCAGGTAGATCTCTTATGTATCAGATAAAGGCAGATGGTGGGTAGCAAAAAATCTACTCATAAGATAAAATGTCCAAGTTTTATTAAAAACAAACTTCTTTTCATATAAAAAACAACAACACAGTAGTTGTTATTAAAAGTGGATAGTGGGGTGTCCAATAATACCCCAATATTGCAACACGTTTCTCGGTTCGCAGACCGTTTCATCAGGCAGAAATAGGGTGAGTTTAACTTTAAAAAAAAAAAAAAAGTAAATTAATTCAATAACTCCCTATAATGTTGTACCTCAAATAGACTGGAAGAGATACATTAAGCATAATGCCTCACTCTCATGTTCCTTTAAACACTGATAAAAGCACTAGTGACAAACCTAGTTTAGTTTAGGGTATGTTTCGTTCTGAAAAAGGCTGGAAAACCTGACGCATTGTGAAACCATCATTCTGGTAAATACGTTTTGTACACTCTTTTGTACACCAGTAAACTTCCTTTATTTAAACAGTAGCAATGCATTGAAAGGACTGGAGGAGCAAATAAAACATTCAAGAGCTTTTTTTCCCCCCTTCTGACTTCATAGTTTATTTATATATCCTAGTTACAAATAATATACAGTGGTGCTTTTTATAGGTCACTAATTCAACTTAAAAGGCTTAAAGGGTTATCTTAATGCAAAATTACAAGATCTAATTTGTTTGAGCTTGTGATTTTTGCATAAGTAGCTGTTGATTGGTGGCTACATACATATGAATCTGACAAACCCTTAAATAACCCCCCCCATTTAAATATTGCCCTTTTAAAGGACCAGTCAACACGTGTTGAAATGAAAGTTTCAAAAAAGTATCAGGGAATATATATAAAAAAAAGTAAACACATAAATGTAAATTTTTTCTAAAACTTTAAAATTGTGCTTATTCCATTTCACTGCTGCACGCCGACCGCCTATGTCCAGAGGACGATGTCCCTTTAATCACTGATAAGCGTATTGGACCAATCGCTGTAGAGCTAATTAGCATGACTGTGTTAATTTGCTCATGCGCGCCTGCTCACTTGCGGCCCACCAGCACACACTTCTGTCCCCCTGCCACACGTGAGCACAACCAATGCTGCTTATAATCTTAGCTGCTGCATTAACGTTAAATAGGAATTTATGTACAGTGCCTGTTCTTCTGGAGCATAATAAATTAACTTTTTTTTTTTTTTGCTTAGTAAAATAAATAATTCCTAACTCAGTAATTCCTAGCTCTCCTAACTCAGTAATTCCTGTCCTCACTATTTACATTGTATGCAGGTCTACTCCAACGCTAGGATGACATTCACAAGACTGTCTTCTCCAGCACGCAGGCGCTCTTCTGCTTATGTGGGCAGTGCACAATCTTTTATGTGCACTGCTCCTCCAAAGAAATGCAGTCTCAATGTGCCGGTGATGTCACGTGTGACATCACAGCTTCCAGTTGCTCATGCGTACAGTTGGAAAACTGCATATAAGTATATGCAGTTTTTATTTGGCAACCTCACCCACGTGACACAGAAGGACGGGGAAAGATAAAAAAAAGTTAAAGATTAAAGGCTGCTTTTTATTCAGGTATAGCTCTACGTAATTATTTTTATATTGTGCACACATTTATGTGGCTATCCTGGAATGTTGACTTTTTCTTTAATTTGTTCCCAATGATCTATTTTACCTGCTGGAGTGTATTAAATTGTTTACAAGTAGCCTGCTTACCTTTTTATTTCTGCATTTGAAATAGCTAGTTATTCTCAGTATTGAGCTTTGGTTTACATACTTATATAAGATAAGGGAGCATGTGTGTGTACACAACATGATAATATGATATCTGGTTTTAGCTGCAAGTTCAACCAATTGTAATAGGCCGAAGTTTTAAAACACAAAAGCAGCTCTATCATATTCATAAATAAACCTAAAAAAGTAATTTCTCATATATTTTACACTCTGCAGATGGTATAACAAGTAATTAGAAATACAATAAGGGAAAAACAATTTTACAGTTTACTGTCCCTTAATATATCTGCATATTTCTCTCCTTCTTAAATTTAGCTAGTGGGTGGTTTTATTTCAAATTTAGCAGGGAATTAGAGCTTGGTAACTTCTATTGCCATTTGTTGATAGTTGATATATTTTTTTTCATCACTGTATTTTCACTTTTCAGGTATAGATTTTCTCACCTGTTCATTGTGTTTGCTGTCAGAAAATCATGCACAGCAGAAACACATTCAAACAAGCTATTTTAAATTAATGGATAGTAGACATTGTATATAGATATTTGTTTCAGAAATATCATTTGTTGAACTTATTTTCTCTGTTTTAACTTTTACAGAACTGAAGGTTTAGTAAAACGTCTCTAGCCAGCTTCCTTCCCAGATAACATTCTTTTTATATTAATATAATCTCCCACAGATATTATAGCTAAACTATAACATTGTCCTGAGGTGGTATTTAACCCTAGCCTGCCTTGGGTGCATTTACCTGAGGGCAGCAAGGACTTGCTGGAGGGGTTGCTGAGCAGTAGGGAATATGCTACAAATCTGGCGGGAATGCAGTTTATTGCACCCTTCTGGAAAACTAATAGAGACCACCTTTCAGTCTGTTTTAGGAGATCTTCTACAATCGCCCTACTCAATCAGAGCAAAAAGCTCCCCCTGCAAAATAAGACACTCTTGTACAAATAGGCCTGAATAGTGCCACATCCCTAATCTCGGAACACATATCGTCACTATAATACTGGATTGGCAGGACAACTAAACTGCTTATTTTGTGAGGAGTACAGCTATTATAAATGATAAAACCTCTAATTTTTCCATGGAGTAAAATTCTACTGGGTACAAAGTTCATTTAACAACAATAGGTCCCATCCAGCGTGATAGTTTGCCCACATGACTATTTCTCCTCCCTCATTCTGGCTTGTAGTATAGTTGCTGTTTTTTATGTCAAATCACAGCAACACCAAGTTCTAATGTCACAGAGATGATTACAGGAAAAGGGGACAACATAAATAATGAAAGTATAGTGCAGAGTTGTTGTTGTTTTTATATATACAATTTATCTTTTTAAATTCTCATCTCAAAGTGTTTAATGTCCCTTTTAAGAATACCAATATTTTTGTTCATGCCATTCTCATCTGTTTTACTGTTTTTAAACTGATATGTAAAGTCATAAATCAAAAGTGTAGTTTCTGTTCTATTACATTTGGAATAAAGAATGGTGGACACAAAATACTTTTTTTTTTTTGGTCAATTTTTACTTAGTTCAGAGAAAACTGAGCCTTTAAAGGGACAGTCTAGGCCAAAATAAACTTTCATGATTCAGATAGAGTATGTCATTTTAAACAATTTTCCAATTTACTTTTATCACCAAATTTGCTTTGTTCTCTTGGTATTCTTAGTTGAAAGCTTAACCTAGGAGGTTCATATGCTAATTTCTTAGACCTTGAAGCCCACCTCTTTCAGATTGCATTTTAACAGTTTTTCACCACTAGAGGGTGTTAGTTCACGTATTTCATATAGATAACACTGTGCTCGTGCACGAGAAGTTATCTGGGAGCAGGCACTGATTGGCTAGACTGCAAGTCTGTCAAAAGAACTGAAAAAAGGGGCAGTTTGCAGAGGCTTAGATACAAGATAATCACAGAGGTTAAAAGTATATTATTATAAATGTGTTAGTTATGCAAAACTGGGAAATGGGTAATAAAGGGATTATCTATCTTTTAAAACAATAAAAATTCTGGTGTAGACTGTCCCTTTAACTAAAAAAGTGCAAGGGCACCAGTACTTTTGGCCACATCTGTACATGGAGATTTTATTACAGGGAAAGAAACTTGTTGCTTGTTGAGTGCTAATGACTACCTCTTTGAAATGGGGATGCAGAAATTTGAATAGTACATCAAAAATATTTTTTGAACACTTAAAGCATAGTTTAATATCTATATATAATAATTTGCATTTGCTTATTAGTGTTCTCCACAGAACATTATGCCAGCTAGGTGGCCGGGTGGGGCCATATTTTGTTACTTATAAATGGTAGTTAAGCTATGCAAAGAACACATTAATTGCATAGTAAAACATGTACTTAACCTATCCAAAGAGAAAATTAATTGCCGAATAAAACATAAATTGATTTAACAATAATTTATGCAACAAACATTTAACAAAAATCCTAATATTAGCTCATTTTAGCTTAATATTGGTTACTAGTCTGGTGGTCAGTAAAATAAGGCAGGTGCTGCACCCTTTAAATAGCTCTTGGGGAAAACATTACTTATTAAACTTTTCTCATATGTCTAAATTGGACTGAGTTGAGATTGTTTGGTTAGTCAATAGGAAAACTACTACCAAACTTAAAAGGCCCCAAACATAATTTGTTAGACAGAGATATTTTATTAGCAGCATCCTAAGATCAAGTACTATTGGGGGCACTTTATCTTTATAGCCATTCATTGGAGCTTAAACTAAAATGGCATTTTACTTACTATAGATCTTCATGAATTGAGCAACCCAAAAGGTTCTGAACCCTTGCCCGTGTAGTATGTCATAGGCCAGGGTTTTTTTGGATTGCTTTAGATGTGTGTGTTTTTCTCCTTTAATAATGCCTATGTATGTTTAATGTTGGAAAACTATTATTTATGCCAGAGTTTAGGTTTTGGTCAAATGTGAAAAAGTAGGAACATTCCTCTGTTTAAGATCTCACCTTGGGACATTGTAATGGTTAGTCACCACATGAAAGAGAAACATTTTAAAAGCTTTAATTTTTTGTGTGTGTCTGAATTGTGAATTAAAGACTTTATAAACTAAAATTGAAACTTATGCAGCAATAAAAGTTGTGTACTTCCTACTTTGAAAGGTATACAGTGGGTATTGAAAATAATCACATTTTGTTGCTTTGCAGCATGAAATAAAGACAGTTGTAATTACACAGTGCAACTTATAACACACAAGTGAAAGATATAACACCAACATGTCAGGCAAAAATAGACAATTCAAAAACAGAATCACTGAGTTGGAAAAAGGATAACCCCCTTTGTGTCAGTATTTTGTTAAACCACTTTTTGCTTTAATTACAGCATTTAGTCTGTTGGGATATGTCTCTACTAACTTTGCACATCTAGACTGTGCAAGATTTGCCCACTCTTCTTTGCAGATTTGCTCCAGTTCCGTTACATATGATGGTGACCGTTTGTGGACTGCAGTTTTCAAGTCATGACACAGATATTCAAGGGGGTTTAAGTCTGGGCTCTGACTAGGCCATGCAAGGATGTTCACCTTTTTCTTCTTCAACCACTCTGTGGTCATTTTTGCTGTGTGCTTTGAATCATTGGGCTCCATGTACTAAAGCGTCAATTTTCTCACCGACAACGTGTCTTCTCGACTCGCTTGAACTCGCAGCTAGCGAGATGTTGCCCGCCCGCCATATGTACTAAAACCTATCCCAAAAAAAGGCGCGTCTAATCCGCATCGAGCACTGGCGAATGATTCATACATATGACGCCTCGCTATTTGCGAATGTACTATTAATCGTTTACAACCTGTCAGTCATGTTTGTCCCACGTGACTGTAAGGTGTCAGAAACGTCAGCTTTGTCGCGGGAACATATTGCAGCACTATATAAAGTCGATTTTATAAATTTTTTCAGACTGCATAGTTCCCGAACTTGAAGCTTTACTGACTGTTATTCTTATCGATAAATTAAGTATGGCTACTTCTCGATCTGATTCACAGTCCAAATCGAAGAATCCACACTTTTCACATCAGCAGAACCTGGTTCTTGTCGATATGGTGCTAGACACGTATGACTATTTATTTGGTTGTCGTGCGAAGCAAACTTCAAGTATACGTAAAAAAAAGTATATGGACCCGGATAATCGATGCTGTCAGTGCTCAGGGACCTGGGAAAAAGGACGTTGACCAAATCAAAAAACGGTACAACAACATAAAAAGATTTGCAAAAGCCAAATTGGCAAAAGAAAAAAATTCAACTCGTGCTACCGGTGGTGGAACAGCTTATGTCGCTGATCTTAATGATTACGAGCAGAGACTGGTGCAGCGTCTAGCGTCTATGTCTAATATGTAACCTTTTCAATAGATAAATGTTGTACTTTTTTAGTTATGTAAATATATTAGTTGTATTAGGATAGAAATAGTTATAATTGTTATTATTGTTGCTTTTTGAACTTAAAATAAATTGTTATATTATTTTCACGAAAATAAACTTCTGTTTCATGTATTTTTTTTGGTGTGACCAATGCAAATAAGGTTTGTTTATAAAAAGGGCTAAAAAGAAATAACAATATGATGATGTTGCACACAAATTTTATTTGAACAAAAAATAACATAACTGCAGAACACAATTTGCATACAAGAGGAAAAAATTTGTTGAGAAAGATCAATCATCAAAATATTGGTTAGAAACCATATCCCTTGTGGCCATGCCACGTCTATTTGTGTTTTCTCTGCAAATTTCTTCGGGAAAGTCATTAAAAGGCATGGCAATATCGTCAACAATGGGGCATCCTCTTTTTGTGGCAATATTATGCAAGACACAGCAAACTAATATGATTCTTGCTACTTTTTCAGTAGAATACTGCATTGCACCGCCAGATCTGTCCAGACATTGGAACCTCATTTTCAACAATCCATAAGTCCTTTCAATGACACCCCTTGTGCTCTTGTGTGCTTCATTAAAACGAAAATGTTTCCTGAGTTGGGGGTTATTATAGGGTGTCAGAAGCCATTCATAACAAGGGTAACCGGCATCCCCTGTAATAAAAAAAAAAAAATATTGATGTAAGTCAATTTTCATTCCAAAAAGACAAAATTATTTTTATTAGTTATTGAGGCTAGCGTCAAATTAGTATAAATTTATAGTAACAACTTTACAATTTACTTGTATTATGTATTTTTAAAAATTATTTATATATCCTTTGTTGAAGAAATAGCAATGCACATGTGTGAGCCAATCACAGGCCTCTAGGTGCAGCAACCAATCGGCAGCTATTGAGCATATATCGAGATATGCTTTTCAGCAAGTGATATAAAAAGAATAAAGCTAATTTGATAATAGAAGTAAATTAGAAAGTCGTTTAAAATGACATGCTCTTTATAAATCCATAAAAATTTTTTTTATAGTTCCTTTCAAGCTTACCTAATAACCATCCCTCTGGCATCTCTCCATTCTCGAATTTTTGATACAGTCCGGTCTGCCAAAGGATATAAGCGTCATGGCAGGAGCCAGGGTAATTTGATCTCACGCTTATTATTCTCATTTTCGGGTCACAAACTATCTGTACATTCAAGGAATGGCAGGATTTTCGGTTGCGGTAAATCTCCTCCCGTAACCGTGGCGGTCGAACTGCAATATGGGTACAGTCTATTGCCCCAAGAACATTTGGCATTCCAGCCACACTGTAGAATTGCGACTTTATCGATTGCCACTCTTCTGTGGTAGATGGTAGACAAACATATTCGGGGAATATATGCATGAGTGCATCGATAACTTTGGAAAGATGACGAGAAAAGGCAGACTGACTGAAACCAATGATGACGCTAGACACTGCCTGAAATGATCCGGTGGCAAAAAAGTGCAAGGCAGCAAGAAACTTGAGTATTCCGGGAATGGCCCTTGAACGAGCCGTCACAGGCTCTAGAAAATGTGCTATTTGAGCATATAAAGTCAATATTGAATGTCGATCCAGACGGAACCTTTGAATAACCTCTCGATCGGAACGGGAATCTAAAGGAACCCGAGGAAGGAATACCCGCTGTACTCGTAATCTCCTTCTTCGAACCGGATTTGGGGCATCAGGTTGACGAATTTGCCTTCTACCCCTCATTTGCATCAGACGAATAATATAAGGTTGAAGAAGTGTCTCCATGGCTAACAGTATCAAAAGTGAGTAACCATTCAATTGTACACCTCTTTTAAATCAGTTGTAGGCGTTGATCTGATAGACCCTATTGTTTATTATGGTGCTCGCCACCTATTAGCTGGCGAGGGATTTTTAACGAGGTAGGTGCGGAGAAATTCACGAGCGTATAAATAGATAGTTTAGTAATTTACTGTTTTGTGCGACATTTATGTCGAGCGAGTATTTTCTAGCTACAAAAAAGACGAGAATTCAAGAGTTGCGGACAAGTTCGCTCGACATTTGTTAATGTAAGGTTTTCAATGGATTCGTGGCCTAGTACATACGGTTATTGATCCGCACGCAGAAATTTAGACGGAAATAGTCACGAAGACCTCGCAGACAGCTTAGTACATGGAGCCCATTGTCATGTTTGAAGGTAAATCTTCCCATTGACAACTTCCTGGCAGAGGGCAGCAGATTTCCTCAAGAATTTGACAGTATTTTGCCCCAATAATTATTCATTCTATCTTGACAAGTGCTCCAGTGCCTGCTGCAGAGAAACACCCCCATAACAAGATATTACCACCTCCATGCTTTACTGTAGGTATGGTGTTATTTGTATGGTGAGCTGTATTGGATTTCCTCCAGACATATTGTTTGCTGTTGAGGCCAAATAACTTAATTTTAGTACCATAACACCTTTTTCCTTGTGGCCTCAGAATCTCCTATGTGTGTTATGGCAAAGCTCAGTCGTGACTGCATTTGGCCTTTCTTGAGGAGTGGCTTTTTTCTTGCAACTCTCCCATACAAGCCACATTTGTGGAGAATTTGTGATATTGTTATCACATGCACATAATGACCACTCTTTGTCATAAATTCCTGCAACGGCTTCAGAGTTGCTGTGGGCCTCTTGGTAGCCTCGCTGGCCAGTTTCCTCCTGGCTCTTTCATCCAGTTTGGAGCGACGTTCTGATTCAGAGAGGGTCTGTGTTGTACCAAATACCTTACACTTCTTAATAATAGACTTCACTGTGCTTCTAGGCATTGATAAAGTCTTTGATATGTTATTGTATCCATCTCCTGACTTGTGCCTGTCCCCAACATTATCCCGGAGATCTTTTGACAGTGCCTTTCCACCCATAGTTGATTGTTTGCTTTAGTTGCACTACTGGGGACTGAGATGCTCAAGGAAAGCTCTTTTCATGCTGAGCTAATTAATATGCCCACAGCTGATCACAGTTGAAGGTCAAATAGTTTTGTGTGTGCCGTTGAGAAGGTGATTAGCTACACCTGATTGAGTTTACAAGTACTTTTCGGAGGGGGTTATCCTTTTTCCAATGCAGTGATTCTGTTTTTGAATTGTCTTTATTTTTGCCTGACATGTTGGTGTTATATCTTTCACTTGGATGTTATAAGTTGGACTAAGTAATTATAACTGGATAAACAAAAACTGTGTCTGTTTTTATTTCAGGCTGCAAAGCAACAAAATGGGATTATTTTCAGGGGGGGGGGGATTCTGTTCAATACCCACTTTAGATGTTCCCTTGACCCAACTTTTTTCCCCTTTCTTTATAAATGCTGCTGCTTTAATCTCTGGAACATTGCCAAAATGTATCAATTCCTCACTGAAGAGCAAAAAACATTCTGACCTATTCACTCATGTTATATTGACTAATGACTATTTCAACATGTTCTGTTTTACCTTTCAAAATACTGTCTGTACTTCTGTCTTTAAAAAGTTCTGCCAGACTTATCCACCACACACACTGTTCTACTCTTCTGCTGGTCCCTACACTCTTCTGCTGGTCCATACACTATCTCCCTCTCTCCTTGAGGATTAAATTCAAAATAATAACCCATCCTAACCTCCAAAACATGCAGCCCTTTATATCTCAATCATTAATCATTATATTTTCCTACACGCTTCTGACTTATGCCTCTTACCACCACCTATTGCCCACCACTCTGTTCTTATTCTAAAGATCTATCTCCCTCAGCCTGTCAAATTACCCCCATGGTTTTAAAGCTTTAGATCATCACTGAAAACCCACCTTTTGCGTATCGCCTAACCTCATAATATATAACTCATTCAAACCGGAAATTTACTATACTCAACTGATAATGGTTTAAAATCAGCAGACACAATTCTAAATATTGTTGGCTTCCCCAAATTCCTGTTAAAAGTGGCAGCTCTAATCCACACTGTCATTGGTTGCACACTCTAGTAAGCCACTTATAACTGTCTCTGATTGGCCTTAGCAGATAAAGAAACCCAAGTTACAATGTGGTGGCACCCACTGCTTTATGGACATTAGAATGTTACCCTTTTTTTTTTCTTTCAATATTTAAAAAACAAATGTCTTAAAAAACAAAACAAAAACTTGTATATATTATTTTTAGACTAACATTTGCTCTGAATACAGGATTTTACTATTGATTTATTTAGTGTTTAAAGGGACATTCAACACTGCCCACAACATTAATCTATGTTTCTAAACTAAGTCTAAAGAGCAAGCTTGCAAGTTCCCCCTTTCTCTTACTTACTGCCTTCACTGTGCAATCCTCATCGATATCGTCAAAATTTTTCTCCTAATATGGCTGCTTAACTCCCCCCACTGTGACGTACAGCTCGTCTTCTTCAAACTAGCCGGCAGTTCTGTCCCATATCTCCTACTTCAATCCCAGCGCGTTCACGGGCGTTAGCGCATGCGCGATACAATAGGAACCTTAAAAGCGTAATAGAGTACTGTAAGCAATATCAGCGTAACGGAAACAACTTCAATTATTTTGGTTCCGCTTTTCGAGTTCCTAGTAGATTGCGCATGCGCTAACGGCCGTGAACGCGCTTGCATTTCAGTCCGGGGAATGGGGTCTCATTGGCTGCTAGTTTGAGAAAGAAGGCGAAGACGTCACGGTGGGGGGAGTTAGGAAGACATATTAGGACAACAATTTGGAAGATGCGAAAGACGATTCAACAGTGAAGGTGGTAAGTAAGAGAAAGGGGGCACCTTGCAGCTTTATCCTTTTATTTAGTTTTCAAACATAGATTAATGTTGTAGGCAGTGTTGAATGTCCCTTTAATGTCATTTTTAAACTGCTCTTTCATACGGATAGCTTATTTTTTTTTCCGTCTATTTTTTAAGTAGTGTCCCTTTAATAGAAAATTAAAACTTAATGGGACAGTAAATTCAAAATTAAACTTAAACGGACTGGATAGAGCATGACATTTTTAACCACTTTCCAATATACAGGCAGGATTTCTATGTTTTCTAACTGTATTCTGCATGCACATCCTGCTCCTGATTAACCTGCCTCTCACTTCTACATGATTTCACAATGATTTTAAGATTAGTTTTGATCTTTTTATGAGGCTTGTCTCCCCGTTTTATGAGTTTCACATTGTTTTATTGTCTTAGTGGTTTCTACTTTAATTGTGGATGTCATCACAGGGATTTGCTGATGTAGCTGTAGTAAAGAATCAGTTTGGAGGCTGGGTCAGGTTTTTATTCATCTGACAAGGTCCAAAGTTTTACAGCTGTCACAAGAATGTTACTGAGGCGGTCTGGTCTACGTGCTGCTGGTGATGATCTGTTTATAAACGTTATCTAATTCTAGACTCTGGGAGGATCTTCTCTGCTACAGAATTCACTGTTAGAAAAGCTTACCGTAACGCCTCCTTCCTGTTGATATATACACATTTACAAATTGCTTGGACTCACTGAATCGAAAGCAAGTTAAGCTGAAAGGGAAACAAAGACATGGGTGGGATAGTTTTTTCCTGACTTTAGCAAGTATAGAATGTATTAAACATGAAGAAAACTGGTGAATAATGGTTGTCTTACTGAAAATAAGAAAACTACTTAGATATTTTTCCTAAGTACAATCTTTGGCACTGAAGGGTCAACATCATATTACAGATATACTTTTAGAGCTGATAATGTCTGTTTATGACTACTCACAATTTTTTTTTAGGATTATTATAAATACATACTGTTATTATGGGTATATTTTTCCCAGCACTATTTATGCAAAACGTAGTCAATCAAAGCCAGAATGACTTTGGTGTGGTGGTTAATAGTAGAGCATTTATGTTTATGTTTCCTTCAATATAAATGTTGTTCAATGTTGCGGCCTGTATTTGTGTAATAGAGGTTGAGCTCATGCTGATTTAAAATCAGGACCTAGAGCGTGGCATTGTATTGTTTGTACAAACTATTAGACCAGGGTCAGCTCTAGATGTGGAAAAAGGGGTAAACTTGTTAGATTGGGCAGCTTAAAGGGACAATGTACTGTAAACAATTCTCCATGTTGAGTTACCACTGATACATTTTACCTGCTGGAGTGTATTAAATTGTTTATCATTTAAAGTCGCCACTTTTGCATGATGAAACAAGAATCTATATATAAATTATGAATAACTATGTAAACAAGAGACAGCAGCAGAAATCAACAACCCATCGGGCTGACGTGCATATGCAGCTTTTTCGTACGGATGATAGACTTTTTTTTATTTTTATTCAATGTCCCTTTTAAATACACTTTTTTATGTAGGATCTGCAACAGAAACTGTTTGAAGCTCAGAGGAAGGAGCATGAACTGCAGAACCGTCTGTCACAGCTGACTGAAGAGAATCAAACGCTCTTGGGGCAATTGGCAGATACAAAATCACAGGAAGGTAAGTACCAGTATTGACTTTGTTGGTATACCTAATTATCTATCATCATAATTAAGAGGCAAAAAATGTACCATGTTTTAAGTGACACAAACATGAATCAGAACCACTGCCCATATCTTTAAGGTTGCATATAAAGTTAAACCTCCTGTCTCTTTTTAGTTTTTATTACATGATCATGACAAAAAGGCTGTATTTGTTTTCTAGGTTTTATCTGAATTTCTCTATTAAAGAGATATCAAACATCTATTGGTTTTGTGTGCTTGTCCCAAAAACAAGAGGCCTATGTTGTAGCCAGGATATCTACATGCTGTCCTTTATATATGACCCACACTCCTAGTTCTATAGTTGCAGAATAAGGTCTCTTGCTAGCTTTCTTGTGTCTGTGATTTGATGTCTTTACGCAGTGCGTGTTGATGTTACACTTGAAGATGGAAAAAAAACCCAGGCAAGTGGCAGTTCCTCATTGTCTGATGGGGGGGGGAGATATACTGAGACCTTCACCAAGTGTAGGGATAGGGAAAAATTTTTTTTTTGAAAGATTAGATTCTGTGTGTTCTAATGAGAGGTGGCGCAACCCTCTAAATTACAGGTGATCACAGGTGAAATTACAGGTGTGTGTATGTATATATATATATATATATATATATATATATATATATATATATATATATATATATATATATATATATATATATATATATATATATATATATATATATATATATATATAATATAAATATATCTATCTATTTGGATATGGCACAATGGTCCCTGACTCTGTGGAAGTGAGAGTGCAGAGTGAGAGTGCAGTTACCCTATATATACAATTTTAGACAAATATACTTATATTATCAAATTTGCTTCTTTCTCTTTGTATCCTTTGTTTAAGGAGCAGCAATGCACTACTGTGAGCTTGATGAACACATTCAAATCAAATTAGATAATAGATGTAAATTAGAAATGTTTTAAAATTGCATGCTCTGCCAATCTGCTTGATCTAGAAGGACATTAGAACACTCAATTGTAAGAAAGGTCCCTCTCTGTAATGAGTGGTCAGTCAATTACAGGTGATCACCATGGGGAGTAAATTTGTGATATCTGTGTGCTTACAGTAGACCAACCATGCACAGGGAAGGAAGTATTTTTGCAAACTGCTACAAATATATATATATTTTTAAGTCCCTTATTAACAGAGGAAGTTGTGTGGTCGTGCTCACACTACACAATAAAACAAAATATTAAAAGAGAAAGTTTATCATCTCTGGGCCATAAGAAAGAAATGGTGAGACCTGGCTGTGATAATCCACAGTGGAGAGGTGGAGTCATTGAGCATGTGTCCCAAAGCATTAATTTATTTTAAACATAAAATAGATTAGCGCTTTCATTCATTATTAGCTAGAATTAACAGCTGTGTAACATGATACCCCAGGGGCCATTCCCCAAGATTTACAAAATATGTAAAATGAGTAACTCAAATGGGATTGGATAGAGTTTTACTAACTAGCCCTGTAGGATGGTGCTCTTACAGGGCGGAGCCTTATGTAGCACACTTGTCTCCTTTAAAAGGTTGAGCATTTCTGCAGCCTATTTCCAGATCTAGCTGGAAGCCCAGTAGCAACTGCAACACCTACACCCCTGCTAGTTATGTGAGGTTATATAGAACAGAAAATTGTTTTAATATTTTTACTTTGTACTAGAATGTCCCTTGAATTTTATAGTTCCTCATACTCACCAATCAGCTTATGAAGCTGTGAGATCACTACTTTGTGCATGTCCATTCTAATCTCAGAGTAAAAAACCCCCAACAAAAACCCCTTTTAACTGCTGTAAAATTCTTTAGCAAGCTACTCAGGGTCTGTATAGAGGCAAAACAGTTTGCGATGGAATGTCCCTTCCTTATAGACTCATTAAAGTTATGGCATCTTGATTATCTGGATTTTTTCTGTTTTGTTAGATCACATTTCCAATCTGCACCTCACTCTAATATTTTATAATAAATGTATCCTTACTGCAAACAGATTTATAACCTGGCATTTCTTGTTTATATACTTATAACCATTTCTTAATCTTACTTTACTAGAAGGCAGAGAGTTAGAGGAATGTTTGCAGCTACAAGGTCAGTGGTTACCACACGTTGTAGCTCTCTTTTGTTGCCAAAGTAGGGTTAATATAGTAATAGAATAAGTAGTTCCTTAGCACATCATATTGTCTGAGATTTTGGAACCAACAGAAAGAAGAATAGATCATTTCCCTAAGAATGTTTTTTGTTGCCTTAAAAGGTTGTTTTATAGTCATCATATGTGAGATAATATTTTGTGTTGTGTTAAGAATGTGCTGTGCGAGAGGAACGTGATCTGATGCTGAAGTTGAAGCAGGTGGTGGACAGACAGAGAGACGAGATTCGAGGACTGATGCATGAAAACCAGCAGGGGAATCAGAGCATAGAAGCGGTACGGCACAATGGAAATGAGCATTTATTCAGCACTATGCTTAGAAGTGGCTTGTCCTTGTAATTTATGTTCTTATTTTAAACAGAATTGATTAAATACTTCAGTTTGGATGTTCATCATCTGAGAAGCTCACATTTGGACAACATTCTACTAAACAACTTTCCAATTTACTTCTATAAGCAAATTTGCTTCATTCTCTCTGTATCCTTTGCTGAAGGAGGAACAATTCAGCACTGGGAGGTAGCTGAGCACATTTAATGATCCAATGACAAGAGGCATATATGTGCAGAGACCAGTCAGTAGTAGGCCCCATTAGTGCATTGTTGCTCCTGAGTCTACCTAGGTATGTGTTTCAACAAAGGACACCAAAAGAACAAAGCAGATTTGGTAATAGAAGTCTATTGGAAAGTTGTTTAAAACTGCATGTTCTATTTTAATTTTGACTTTACTGTCCCCTTAATAAATCTCATCTCTTGTGTAGTGTGATGAGACTTTTAGAGGTTAAAGGGACACTAAACCATGAAAAAAAGTAATCTTCTATTGCAAGATTAATATAGCTTCATATATTTGTAATAGGCATTGCGTTCCAATTAATACCATTTATTATAAATTCAACTTTGAAAATTGATCAATTTCCAAACCCACCGCCAGCTAGTCTTTTTCATCCTCCAATACTGACCGATAACCCAGGTTATCAAAATGGCAGACAAATGCCGCTATGTGCATGTGCGATATTCAGTCCATAGTATACGTCACCATCAAACCAGCAGACCCTCTGTATCAGTTTTAGAGAGAGCAGATGACAACGCTGCATAGAGCAGGTAAGAACTGAGCGCTGCACTGAGAGAATCTCCCCAACAATAAGGAACACAAAGCGCATGCGCCTGGTGATGACATAGTGACTTAATGATATGCATGAAATGGGAATCGGATTGGCGATTGTGTTTGGTAGTGCACGGCCCATATTAGAGTGCTGGCTGTACTGACGTCATGCTCTAAATATAAATTCTAATTTTAAAGTCTTCAGAAAGATAATTTTACAGTAAAAATAGGTAAGTTATGTTATATAAACGTTTGTTGTTTGAAAACGATAGTCAGGTTGTTACTGAAAATAGTAAAGTTTTGGAATCCTTTAAGACTAATTAAATTGAAAATGAAGTACATCAGGAATTTTCAGCCTTTGGTAAAGGAATACTGTATTGGATTTATTTTTCTTTCATTGATATTAAATGGAGTTCTGAAATCCCTGTCTTGACCTTCAAAAATTTGAGGAAGTCTGCTTGTGAGATAATCTTTGATTTTGTGGTATTTGTTTTCATTTAGGAACCTACAGATGAACTTCAGTTCTGTGAGATTCTCAGTCTTTCTCTGTTGTGAAATGTGACATTATACTGTAAAGCTTTTGTGGATCTTTAGGTTACATCTGAGTTTTTCTGTTTATCAAACTTCCTTTTTCAGGTTTCATTTGTGGCTACTTCGCCTATTCTGTTATTAAAAATATCCTGCACATAACTGTTGTGGTTAATAACATGAACAGTCTGTTTTATTACTCTTAAACATATTTCTACACAGC
The DNA here is from genome assembly GCF_027579735.1 of Bombina bombina. NCBI lineage: Eukaryota > Metazoa > Chordata > Amphibia > Anura > Bombinatoridae > Bombina > Bombina bombina. Next base: position 246,482,523 of record NC_069501.1, read on the forward strand.
TAATTGGTTAACAAACTCCAGACAGAACACACATTTTATAGTTTTGTACTCTGTGTGTCACTTACATTTTTTATATTTATGCCAAGAATATATATATATATATATATATATATATATATATATATATATATATATATATATATATATATAAAATGTGTGTGTGATATTGTAATGGGCCGTATAAAACGTTAGCTCTTTTCTGTCCAAGCACTTGCAGTCACATGGTTAAAACTGAGGCAATGACTGTGTAAATGATTGTTCATGTTGTGGGCTCATTCAGTTAAACATTTATAACCATGTTCATATGATATGAGGAGGTGACACAAAGCCTGTAATAAGACACGGAGTGCACCAAGACAAACGTATACACACAAGACATCTAGGACTTTTTATGAAATGCAGAATATCACTCCAGTCTTATTTTATTTCATGAATTGACTTTCAATTTACTTTTTTTTATGTATATAAACAAATCTAATATGTGTATGTGTCTATTTATATAAACAAATTTAATACGTGTGTCTGTATATAAACAAATGTGTATGTGTGTCTATGTACTGTAGGGGCAGATTAGGGGTTAATAAGTATAATGTAGGTGGCGGTGGCGGGGTGGCAGATTAGGGGATAATAAGTATAATGTAGGTGGCGACGGTGTAGGGGGCGGCAGATTAGGGGTGTTTAGACTCGGGGCTTATGTTAGGGGTTTGGTGTAAACGTAACTTTATTCTCCCATAGGAATCAATGGGATATCGCGCAGCAGCGAACATAAGCTTCCGCTGCTTTCAGACTCCCATTGATTCCTATGTCCCTGGAGGCGGCGGATTGAAAACCAGGTACGCTGGGCCAGAATAGTGCCGAGCGTACCTGGTAGAAATTTGCAAAAGTAGTCAGATAGTGCAGAATTTGCATTCGGAACATCTGTATTGACGTAAGCATCGATCTGTGTCGGATTTTGACCGTCGGATTGTATGCTACGTCACAAAATTCTACTTTTGCCGGTCTGTAGGGTTTGATAAATAAGGGGAATCAGGCTCTCCACAATTACGCTGCGGAATTCCAGCGTATTTGCGGTTGACGGCTTGATAAATAGATGCCATAGAGAGATGGGGGGTGGAGATTTTGAAGGGGGAAAATAAGGAGTTCAGTTTTGGAGAGATTTAGCTTAAGGTAGTGAGAGGACATCCATGAAGAGATGTGAGAAGGACAGTTAGTGACACGGGTCAGCAAGGAAGGAGATAGATCTGGAGCAGAGATGTAGATTTGTTGTTGGCATACAAATGATATTGAAACCCGTGGGACTTTATTAGGGAACCTTATGACGTGTAGATTGAGAAGAGAAGGGAACAGAGCCTTAAAGGCTGTGACACACTGCAAACGGAGCAGCGCACAGCGTGTAGATGCAGCTGTGCGGGCTCAGTGTGTTCTGCCTTTTCATCTCTGAGCACTCTGCCATGTGAGGTTGCGTAGCTGAGCACTCAGAGATGAAATATTTGAACTTCAGAAGCGATGTGGCGCGATGCGAAGCAGCTGCTTTGGCTTGCGCCGCATCGCTTGCAGTGCGATGTAATGTGTGTGCCTGTATGATTATAAACAACTGTAATGTGTGTGTATGTGTGCCTGTAAGATTATAAACAAATGTTGTTATATATGAATATATATGTGTATGTGTGCCTGTACGATTATAAACAAATGTAATGTGTGTGTATGTGTGTCTATAAGTTTATAAACAAATGTTATATACGAGTATATATGTGTATGTGTGCCTGTACGATTATAAACAAATGTAATATGTGTATGTAAGCCTGTACTATTATAAACTGTAATATATGTGTGTGTGCCTGTACGATTATAAACAAATGTTATATATGAGTATATATGTGTGTGTGCCTGTACGATTATAAACAAATGTAATATGTGTATGTAAGCCTGTACGATTATAAACAAATGTAATGTGTGTGTATGTGTGTCTGTAAGTTTATAAACAAATGTTATATATGAGTATATATGTGTGTGTGTGTGTATGCCTGTATGATTATAAACAACTGTAATGTGTGTGTTTGTGTGCCTGTAAGATTATAAACAAATGTTGTTATATATGAATATATATGTGTATGTGTGCCTGTACGATTATAAACAAATGTAATGTGTGTGTATGTGTGCCTGTAAGATTATAAACAAATGTTATATATGAGTATATATGTGTATGTGTGCCTGTACGATTATAAACAAATGTAATATGTGTATGTGATCCTGTACTATTATAAACTGTAATATATGTGTGTGTGTGTGTGTGTGTGTGTGTGTGTGCCTGTACGATTATAAACAAATGTTATATATGAGTATATATATATGTGTGTGTGTGTGTGTGTGTGTATGCCTGTACGATTATAAACAAATGTAATATGTGTATGTAAGCCTGTACTATTATAAACTGTAATATGTGTGTGTGTGTGCCTGTACGATTATAAACAAATGTTATATATGAGTATATATGTGTGTGTGTGTGTGTATGCCTGTACGATTATAAACAAATGTAATATGTGTATGTAAGCCTGTACGATTATAAACAAATGTTATATATGAGTATATATATGTGTGTGTGTGTGTGTGTGTGTGTGCCTGTACGATTATAAACAAATGTAATATGTGTATGTGAGCCTGTACTATTATAAACTGTAATATATGTGTGTGTGCCTGTACGATTATAAACAAATGTTATATATGAGTATATATGTGTGTGTGTGTATGCCTGTACGATTATAAACAAATGTAATATGTGTATGTAAGCCTGTACTATTATAAACTGTAATAAATGTGTGTGTGTGTGCCTGTACGATTATAAACAAATGTTATATATGAGTATATATGTGTGTGTGTGCCTGTATGATTATAAACAAATGTAATATGTGTATGTGAGCCTGTACTATTATAAACTGTAATATATATGTGTGTGTGTGTGTGTGCCTGTATGATTATAAACAAATGTTATATATGAGTATATATATATGTGTGTGTATGTTTGCCTGTACGATTATAAACTGTAATATATGTGTGTATATGTGTATTGTTCCTGTATGATTATAGACAAATTTTATATACTATATGTGTATGTATGCCTGTACGATTATAAATAAATGTAATATATGTGTACCTGTATGATTATAAACAAATGTGTATATGTGTATTGTTCCTGTATGATTATAGACAAATACAATATATGTGTGTGTGTGTGTGTGGAAAAAACAAATACTTAAAAATTGTGAACAAAGCTACTGTACGTATTGTAATGCAGGTTTGCATGTAGCTAGATCTGTGTTTTCTTGAGTGTTTTTTTTTTTTTTTTTTTTTTAATTCAGCAGAACGCTTACATTTGTCAGTATTTTCATATTCTGTTAAGGGAAAATCAGTGTGTGAGAATAGACAAATGAGATTTTTTTTTTAAATACTATATTTTCCAGATGTAACTCTGCAATATAAATGATGATGCCTAAAGTCTCTTAACAGGGTGGTGTGGCTACTGAGGACATTTTGATGTAAAATATCTTTTTACATAGAGAAGTTCATGTGATATTTACTAATCGGCTTTTTTAGATCTGTGCTGCACAACTTTCAAGTGATTTACAATATGGGTAACATGTCTCTTTAAAAGTAGATTTATTCACAGTAGAGAGAGCTTAGTGCATGTTTAAATTGGACAGTCTACTCCAGAATTATTATTGTTTAAAAAGATAGAGAATCCCTTTGTTACCAATTCCCCAGTTTTGCACAACCAACACAGTTATATTAATACACTTTTTACCTCTTTGATTACGTATCTAAGCCTCTGCAGACTGCCCCCTTATTTAAGTTCTCTTTTTTTTTTTTTTTTAAATAATTTTTATTTGAAGTATAGTTCACCAAACCGCATTCAATGAACAAAATAATGTACATATGAAAACAAGTTTGGGCGAGAAGCTACATTTCAAAATAGGCAGATAACATACAAACATCATCAGGTGTAACAATAATGAGTTATCTACCTCACGTAAATTAACCACAAAGAATACATCTTTAACATTATAAATGAGTTTGTAAAGCATTAGATAAACAATTGTTCCATTAGAGTTTAGAATACAAAAATGAAATCCATGTGTATAACAGAGTGTGCTCTTGGACAAAGAATCGTGCAGTCATTCACTGACTAGTGGGTGTTTAAATAGGGCAGGACAGGGAAAGTGGTGAGGGGGGAGAAAGAAAAAGAGGGAAAGAAAAAAAAAAAAAGGGGGGGGGGGAAACATCTGTATGCCCAATCATGGGGGAGGGGGGAATAATGCATACCCCTCTCGATCAGTACATTTTAGGAGTTATTCTTGGCTGCCATCTTTTTTTCAAATAGAAAGAATCTTGTTCTCTCCCAAAAGGTCCCAAGGCTCCCACACCAAAGCATACAGGTCTGTCTGTTGGCGGGAGCTATATACATAACTTTCCATAGACCGAAAGTAGGAAATGAGATGGGTCAATGCCTGCCAGTTAGGGCAGTCAGGTTTCTTCCAATTCCTTGCAATTAGCAATTCGCCATCATGATTGTTATCAGCAGAATGAGACTCGGCACGGGGAGAGGCCGCAGTCCGGCGTGAACTAGGGCCATTTCCGGGGGTAGGGAGACAATCAACCCCAAATGGCGGCACAAGACCTCCAACTTGCTCCACAGGGGAGCTATAATTGGGCAAGTCCACCAAATATGTTGGGGGTCACCTACTTGTTGGCATCCTCTCCAGCAAAGGGGAGAGCTGCTCGGATACATTTTGTGTAGCTTAGAAGGAACATAATGCCATCTAGTCAGTAGCTTATAGAACAACTCAAAGAGAGTTATGCAGTGAATGGATGACTTAGTATGTTGAATTGCCTCTGACCAAACTTCTGTTGGTAGATCCACCCCCTAATCTCTCTCCCAATCCTCCATTTGCCTAGTTTTAATAAGTTTAGGAGCATTCAGGAGAATTTGGTAATGGAAGGACAAGGGGGAGATATGTTGAGTCTGTGGATAGCCACTTCTCCCAGGGTGTGAGTGGTCTGTGGGGAGCATCCAGGAAGCCCCATGGTTTTAGTATGGAGGAGAGTCTTAGCAGATCAAATCTAAATTTAGGCTGGATATCATATTTATGAGCCAGTACTTCATGGGCCACTTGATTACTTCCCGAGAGGAAGTCTGTAATTTTCAGAGTGGACAGGGCCCGACGTGCTGCCGGTCCAGTAGAGGGAAGTCCCAATAGAAGTCCTGCCATTGAGTGATATGGTGATGGGTGTGGGGAGACCAGATTGTGGTGACGGAGGTGTGACCAGGAGTTCCTACAATGCTGTAAGATTTTGTTGTGAATCAGATAATCCGAGGCACAGTGAGCCGGGATCCAAATTAGGTCCATCAGCGATAGGTGGACTGGTATGGCTGTTTTGAAACCGGCTTGCTTTTCAAATGAACTTTGTTTTAAGCAAACAATAAGTTCACGGCGACACATTGCAGTTCAATTGTTACACTCAGTTCATAGTGGGATTACCCATTTGACCAACCATTACCAAAGGACATTATAGTTAGTCTATATCCTAGCTTAGACTTACTTTATTTTTGTGCCTTATTGTATAATATCGGAGTTTGTCCAGCTACTCACGTATACAGACCCATTACTTTCTTGACTTGACATGGCAGGGGTGGATACAGGTGCCAATAATGTGGATGACACAGAGTACACAGACGATAATATTGCATCAGATCCATCAGAGGATCAAACTACAGATTACTGTTATGAGATTTTTGATCTCATTACAAGGAAAAAGTTTTTTGATCAAATTTTTTCAGATGACCTAGGTAATGATAATTTGTATATAAAGAAATCCTTTAAATCACTACAACATTCTCTGACAACAGACTTAAGACTCATGTGGGATATCATAGCATTTCAGAAATATCTGGATCATCAACGCATACCAAGAGGTTTAAGAATAAAAAAATATCCCTCTTTTGAGTTTGAAGATAGCACTGATATGGATGATTGGAATACTGCCTTATCTGAGTGCTCATTTAAACTCATTAACATTCTGGTAAGAGTTAAGACAAAGAAGCGTGCACAGTTACAATCAGAAATTAAAGTGAAAAAAGAAGACTTGAGAAATTATGAACATTGCACTAATTATGTTGAAAATAAAAAGAAGATGGATGAGGCCATAAATAAATTTGATGCTGAACAAGCTTCCAGAAAAAGCAATAAATTAAATCGTGATAAAGAAGATTATGAACTAAATAAAGTTTATAACTGGGCTGCTGTTCGAAAGCAAAGAAAGGAATCATTCTGGAAAAATAAGAAAGCTAATAAAAGCAACAATACTGGGAAAAGCCAACAAAGTCCCAAAAGCGAAGATGACTTGAAAGAATATCCTAAGTCTATTCTGAAAAACAAACAAAAAAGAAAAGTAGTATTCAGTAATGATGGAGAGTCCACTGATTCAGATGTTACATCGAGGAGCACTGGGGTTTCTCCCAGTTCCTCTATTCCCTCTTCTCTCTCCTCTTCTCCCTCTCTCTCTTCTTCCTCTGCTTTTTTACAGGTGCCAGCAGTGGACGAACCAGAGGAGATCCAAAGGACAGGCCGAACAAAAACAAGAAAAATTATTCCAAAAGAGAAAGAAGAAAGAGAAGATGGAGAAGCAAAAGGTCAAGCAAAGAACAAAAAGAAGAAGTGAAGTTACCAATTGAGTCATCTGTTAAAGAGACTTTATCTCCATCCTCTTATGATTTAAGTGTGGTCAATATTTCGGACTACTCATTATCTAAAGAGGAAATTAAAGTCTTATCAAAAGGACTTGGGTTTGCACCTACTAACAAATTCTCAAGCTTCAATACATTATTAGATGTGAATAAATTTGTGCGCAAATTGTCTCTCAAAAGGTTTTTTGCACAGAATAGAGTTAATGATATACCTCCAAACAAAAATGTAGTAAGTCTTCAACATAATCCTGATGTCTCTCATTTAGCATTTCAGGATGCATGTGCTTTAACCACTCTAGAAGATCTATACTCAGACAGCTATAACAATCAGGATTCCAATCCTCATTCAGTACCAAGACCCAATAAACATAATTCTGAGTTTTATCCAAAGAATTCTAGGGGGCCTTTAGTAAATGCAGTTCAGGCAGATATATTGCGCCTAGAAAGAGATACTGACAATAATGCTGCCTCCCCTAATCTCACATATAGAGAAAGACTAGCTGTTAAGTCTTTAAGTAACAACAATAACATTGTAATTCGTAATTCTGATAAGGGAGGCAGCATTGTGGTCATGAACAAGACTAGCTATTTCAGTGAAGCTTACAGACAGCTGTCTGATAGAGGCACATATCGTCTATTGAGTAGCAATCCTACTAATATTTTCAAACATAGCCTTAAACAACTAATTGCTGATGGAATTACCTTGGGAGTTTTTAAAGAACAAGATATGAATTCCCTGTTACCTGAAAATCCAATATGTCCCGTATTCCATCATGTACCTAAAATACATAAGAGTCTAGATTCTCCACCGGGTAGACCCATAGTGGCTGGTATTGGCTCCTTGTTTGAACCATTAGGAGAATGGTTAGATTCTATACTACAGCCTATTGCCACTTCACAACTTAGTTATCTTAGAGATAGTTCACATCTCCTAAATACATTAGATACCATTAATTGGCAATCTAACTTCACTTGGGTCGTCATAGACATAACCTCCTTATATACCTCTATCCCGCAAAGTTTGGGTATACAGGCAGTTGAATTTTTCTTGCATAGGGACTCTAATTTGGAATCCCCTATTATTGAATATGTTTGTGAGGTATTGAGATTTCTTTTGTCACATAATTATTTTTTATTCGACAACCAATATTATTTACAAACATGTGGCACAGCCATGGGGGCTAAATATGCACCCTCATTTGCCAATATTTTTGTTGCCTGGTGGGAGTTATTATATGTGTATACGCCAACGAACCCTTGGTGTGAAGACATAGAATTACTGGTACCCTATATAGATGACCTTCTTTTCATAGTCAAAAAACCAGTTGATGATACACTGTTTCATGAATTCATTGACTTTTGTAATAACAATGAAATGGGTCTAAAATTCACTGGGGTCTTTAATAGAGTAAGTGTGAATTACTTGGACTTAACCCTTCAAATTATTGATAACCATATAGTGACCAAAACATTCAGAAAGACCACAGCTGGCAACACAATACTCCACGCCACTTCTCAACATCCACAACATCTTATCGAATCTATACCCAAATCACAATTTTTAAGACTCAGACGCAATACCAAATCTGATGAGATCTATGAACAACAGTCCATAGAACTCAGAAATAGATTAACTAGAAGAGGCTATAAGTTTCAGAAGTTAGAAAAATGCAGAAAAATGGTTAGCACTCATCATCAAAATGTTTTATACACCAGGCCTAAGGAAAACAGCTTTGAAGACTCAATAGTATTCACGACTGAATACAGTCAGCAGTATCAGGATATAATTAATATCTTAAAAAAGCATTTACCAATACTGGCCACTGATGATGTACTTTGTAAATATATTCATAAATTCAGATTTGTCCCAAAAAAGTCTAAAACACTGGGTCAAATACTATCTCCTAGTATGGTTAAGAATACACCCCAAGGTACTTCAAAAAACTGGTTGTCCAAAAAAGGCACTTATAAATGTGGGGCCAAAATATGCTATGCGTGTCCTAACATCCTACAGGGTGACACTTTTCACTGCTCTGCTGATAACAACATTTATAAGATAGACTTTTATGCCAATTGTTCCACTCAATATGCGGTTTACCTACTTACATGCAAACTTTGTTTCTGCCAATATGTAGGTATGACATCACGCAATGTCAGAACCAGATTCAATGAACATATTAGGGATACTAAAAACTATGAATCTGATTCTGCTGTTGCCAACCATTTTAATTATGTTCATTTTTCTAATCAAGCGGAATTGGCTTTGCAAATCATAGACATAGCAATAGTTCCCCCTAGAGGAGGTAATAAGTCCAAGATATTAGAGAAGAAAGAATTATATTGGATTTTAAAACTTAAAACACGCCATCCTACTGGCATGAATAGGGAATGTGATATCAGTTATTTTATTGATAACTAGACTATGTTTGGTTATCAATGCCTGACATCTATGGCTTGAAATCTGCCGCTCATTTGCCTTTTCACCTTTTCTTAGGTTAACATTACTGTGCTTCAGCAAATTGTATTATGTCTAACAATAGTTTTTCCTCTAGCTAAAAATATAGAAAACCATATAGAAACCAAATTATCTAAGCTTTTTCTTAATATAAGGTACACATTCCTTTATCTTAGAAAATTAAAGTATATATATTTTTTGATTTAGCTTAACTTTTTTCAATATTTGGTTTTCGAATTTTGTATCCTGATGCATGTAATAGCTTTATTATTAGCTCCTACATTCTGTGACTGTGTACACTGTAATTTTGTTTATCAATTGTTGATTTCAATTGTCCTGAATCTACTCAGCACTATCTATGTTTTTAACCTGTTTTTATTTGGCTGCTGAAGGGTTAACCTTTTTTCTGATTAGCCTATAAATAGTCTAGGTTGTAACATAGACAACAGTCTATGAGTAAGCGCCACTAGGGGGCGCGAAACGCGTAAGTCCTTGTTTGTGCTGTTTCCCCTGCCTGTCAGTCTGCCTTTTAACATGGCTAAGTGCCTCTAATAAAGACTTTTGTTTTTTACCATTTTTGCTTGTGGGTCTGAGTAGTAGTGCCTGCCGCCTCCTCTTCCTCGGGACTGGTATCAAAGCCTGTTCGTGTTCTAGCCTGCGAGGGAGAGCCTCCTTTGAGTTCCATTCTGAAATATGGGATAGGAGAGCAGCCTCGTAGTAGAGTCTTATATTCGGGAGACCCAGGCCTCCCGCCAAGACTGGGCATTGTAGTAAGGAGGCAGCGATACAAGGCCTCTTTCCATTCCATATATACCTGTTAATTACCGCTTGGAGTTTGTTCAGCAGTGAGAGTGGAACTTTTATTGGCAAGCATCGGAAGAAATATGTTAACTTGGGGAGCTGCATCATTTTTACTGCGGCTACTCTTCCCGAACCAGGAGATTTCATCATATCTTCTGGAACACAGATCTGTCTGGAGTTGGGAGAGAAAAGTATGAAAATTCTTTGCCAGGACTGTGCTAATCTCGTGGGAGAGAAACACTCCAAGGTGTTTTAGACCGGATAAGGACCATTGGAAATGATACCTCCTTTTTGAGTAAATTTAGTTCTGGGTCAGATAAGTTTAAAGGATATGCCTCTGTTTTACTTAAGTTTAGTTTATAGTAAGAGATACTACCAAATCTATCTAAGAGTTCAAAAAGAGCGGGAAGTGAATCCTCTGGCTCTGTGATAAACCGAGTCAAATCATCCGCATATAGGGCTAGTTTCTGGGGGATATCGTGCAGCGTTAGGCCCTTAATTTGAGTTGAGGTCCTTAATGCCGCAGCCAGCGGTTCAATAGCCAGTGCGAACAGTAGAGGGGAGAGGGGCCATCCCTGCCTTGTGCCGTTAGAAATCTGCACCTTGTCTGAGCAAAAGCCCAGGCCCCTCACCCTTGCTGTGGGACAAGAGTACAAGGATCTCACTGCTGTGATAAAGGTATCCGGAAGACCGAACGCTTGTAGGGTTGATAACATGTAGTCCTATCTCACCCTATTGAACGCTTTTTCTGCATCCATTGATAGGGCGGGGAGAGGGACCCCCATGTCCGCGGCTTCCGTGGTTGTTAAATAGACGCCTCGTATTATCAGGGCCTTGTCTACCTGGTATGAAGCCAACCTGATCCGGGTCCACTAAATCTGGGAGCAGTCTATTTAATCTTGTGGCCAGAATTTTTGCGTACAGTTTTATATCGACATTAATGAGAGAGATCGGCCTGTAATTCTCACAAAGAGAGTGATCTTTACCCTCTTTAGTCAGAGTTATAATGGAAGCCTCAAGAAATTTGGGACAAAGGTGTCTTGTAGAACAAAGTGGTGATCCCATCTGGTCCCGGGGCTAATTGAAGCGAGGAAATCGCATGTTTCAGGTCTTCTGCGGTCAGAGAGCCAGCTAGACTTTGGGCGTCCACGTCTGACAAAGCTGGAAGAGGGAGAGAGGATAGAAACTGATCTATTTGCCATTTAGGGGCTTTATAACTTTCTAGGGAAGAGTCCAAGTTGTATAAGTTGGTGTAGTAGTGAGCAAATGCACTTGCTATATCTTTGGGGGCCTGTACTGTCCCTCTAGGGGTTTTAATCAATGGAATTCGGCGTTGCTGTGTACAGATTCTAAGTTTGTGGGCTAAGAGCCAGTCAGCTCTATTGCCTTTATAATAATACAACTGTTTAAGGGACAGAAGGTTTGATTGCACCCTTATTTCTTCAGTTGCGTTTATTTTAGATCTGATGGCAGCTATTTGATCCGCTATCTGTTTTGAGGGGCCATTCTTGTTAAGACTCTCAAAAGACCGTAGTGCCGAATATAGTTGGGCCAGGGATTTATCCGATAGCTTACGTTTCACTGAAGCCTGTTTTATGAAGTGACCCCTCATAAATGCTTTCAGGATTGCCCATAATACTGAATCATCAGTAAATGTGTTATCGTTAGTGACCAGAAATTCATAGATAGCCTTAGAGGCCTCGACTCCAGCTGGGCCCGATATTAACGAGGGGTGTAATCTCCAGTGGGAAGTCGAAGGCCCCTGCAGATGGGTGCCTTTCAAAGTAATAGAAACCATGTCGTGGTCTGACCATGGGCAAACCCGAATAGATGGGTGGGATAGCTTGTCCAAAAGGGGGGAACGGCAAAGTAGATAATCTAATCTTGAGTAACATAGATGTGGGTTTGAGTAAAAGGTGAAGTCTTTCTCAAACGGAGACAGGCAGCGCCATGCATCATACAGATAGTATTGATACATTAATGATCTGAACTGATTTGAGAGCCGTTTGACCGCGGGGTCTAGAGGCTTGTGTCTGGAGGATTTCCTATCTAGGATTGGGTCCCAGACTAAATTAAGATCTTCCCCCTATTAAAAGAGTGCCTCTACAAAGTTGGTCTATTAGGGGGAGAACCGTTTTTAAGAAGGCCATCTGACCAACATTTGGTGCGTACAGCGAGACAAGGGTATATTGGACGCCCTCCAGGGTAAAGACCACTATCAAGAACCGACCCTCCGGGTCACTCTCCACGTGCTGGACCACAAACGCAATTGATTTGTGAACCATGATGGCAATGCCTCTTTTTTTTGTTGTTGAATGAGAGGCCGACAAGCAAATTGGGAACAATTTAGAATTCTGAAGGAAGCGGGAGCCCTGGGGCCAATGGGTCTCTTGGAGGAAGGCAACCCCTACATTGTTTTTTAGAAGGTAGCGAAGGAGGAGAGCCATACTTACAAAAAAAAAAGGGGGGGGTAGATGAGGAGGGTGGGAAATGGAAGGTAGGGGTCAGTGAGACTTGTTCTCTAACCAAGACGGCACAGACAAATAAAAGTAAGATTTCCTAGACTCTGATTAGAAATGATATGCTTCAGGTATGGATCAATAACTGAGGTCTGTGATAAAAGAACACAGCCAATATCTGCTTTGTGCTTTCCCTTCACAGTGAAGAACAAAGCAGATTCAAGGACAATTATTACAGCAAACAGTTTCTAACAATACATCAACATCAATTTGCAGTTGGAGTGTAGTAATAAGTGTATGTGCTAACATGGGAACGGCAAAAGGTTAATGAATGAGCATCACCTGTAAATATATACAAAGGAGCAACAGGGGATTAAATGAGCATTGCAATAGAGGTAAGCCTGGGACAACCAACATTAGATAAAATTAGATTATATTAAGCCCTCTCTTTGACATATCATTACTATATATATATATATATATATATATATATATATATAAATAAAATTTAAAAAAAAAATATAATGATAGAGAGGCTCCTCGCCCTCCTCTCTCCCACCTTAACCGTCACTATGAAAGGTGAGAGAGCTACTGCAATGCAACTCAACTCAATAGGCCCTAATGCTTGGGTAATAAAAGGACCTCACGTGTGGGAAGAGTAAAGGAGACCTTACCCTGCTTCCTTTATTTCAGTTCTTTTGACAGACTTGCATTTTAACCAATCAATGCTGACTCCTAAGTAACTCCATATGAGTGAGCACTATGTTTTATTTATTTATATATATATATATATATGTGTGTGTGTGTGTGTATATGTATGTATATATATATATATATATATATATATATATATATATATATATATATATATATATATATATATATATATATATATATATATATATATATGTGTATATTTAAAATAAAAACTTGTATTCACTGGTCTTTTCCCCGAAACGTTACATTTTTGTCACAGTAAAGACTTTTGGAAAAGACCAGTGAGTGCAGGTTTTTTTATTTTTCTACTTATTGCACTAGCACCCTGGTAGCAAGTAAATAATAAGAGTGCACATCCCAGCTTACTTGTGGGAATTAAGAACCTGGCCACCAGGAGGAGACAAAAACACCCCAGCCAAAGGGTTAAATACCTCCCCCACTCCCCTCATGCCCCAGTCATTCTTTCATCACAGGAGGTTGGCAGAGAAGTGTCGGAAGATTCACAGTAGTCTCTTATGGAGGGTAGTACTCTTCACAATGGGACTGGAGTTTTAAGTAGCCCTGTCAGCCTCTCAGTGAGAGCATGGGGGAAAATTAGAGTCCGGAGATGCAGTTCCTCTGCGAAACCATCCCGACTCATATTAACATTTCCTTAAGCAATCAGCATTGAGGAGTTACACTGCCTGCTTTCTGCTCTCAAGTCCATGTCAGGAGCAATGCTACTAACCTGTCACACTTGAAATGCCGTGTTCCTGTTCCACGGCGTAGATTCTGGTAAGATTGTTTCATTTTTTTATACATGTATGATAACGTTAGAAGACAGAGTCACAGTGTGACTTCTTTTATCTGTATAGAATCAAGGGTTAATATCATCTGAGGGGGATTGTTGAATAGGGGGGAATGATCTTATATGTTTATTTGATTTTATGCTGCTTTTATGTGTGAGATATTATGGGCTCATAGGCTTTTATGGAATATACAGGTTCCCCAAGGCAAAACATGGTGTGATCTGAGATGTCATCGCAGAATATGCATCATGTCTGCAGAAAGAATGGGACACATGCAGGAACTGTTGGCTCTTTTGCTTTGCAGCACTGCTCTGCATCAGTCTGTTATCTTCAAACAGCACTGTGCTCTGGCTGCACTGTGTAAGGTTTCCTTAGCACAGTGCATCCAGAACAAAGTGTTTGGAGCAGCGCTGCAAACGGCAGTGCATTTATTGTTGACTGGCTCTCAGGGATTTTTTCACTAGACATTTTAGAAACTTCACAAAATTTTCTTTTTTTCTTTCTTTCTTTCTAATTTGCAATGCAATTTTCAACTGCTGCACTATATTGTAAAACTTTAAAATTGCTTTATTCTCCAGTTACAAGTTGACATGCTTTTTCTCATAGCAGGGACGGTCCTGTATTGTGCACCATATGATTCTTTCCTGACCGGGTGTTTATTAGAGAGGAGTTCTAACTCTCTGTATTGTCTGGGTCATGGGAGGTGGGGAATGCCCCAGTCTTTGGGATATAAAGGTACAGGTTTTTTTGAAAAAAAATATTTTGTTTTATTTCTATAATTCTCTGGTTATTGCACTAGCGATGGAGGATTCTGTTATTTTGAGGGCACTCCCTCTATTCCTAAAGAGTAATTCCTGTTTAAAATGTGAGGAGGCCTTAGTATGTCCCCTCAAGTATGTTCCATATGCTTTGATAATGTGATAATATCAAACATGTTTGATACCACTGAGCCGTCCACCTCTGAGGAGCTGTCGTCCAGTGAGGTGCATACCCTACATGCTTATCTCTCTAAACATGCAGTTTCCA